>NW_006409936.1:5431-7269 GCF_000296735.1 Chrysochloris asiatica | reverse complement strand
CAGCATACAGGTTGAATAATTATGGTGAAAGAATACAACCATGTTGCACACCTTTCTTAATTTTAAACCATTCAGTGTTCCCATGTTCTGTTCAAACAACTGCCTCTTGGTCCAGGTATAGATTCCTCATGAACACATTTAAGGGTTCCAAAATACTCATACGTCACAATGTTTTCCATAGCTGGTCAAGATCTACACAATCAAAAGCCTTTGCGTAGTCAATAAAGCACAGCATAGTGGTTATGAATCGGGCTGCGAACCTCAGGGTCAGCAGTTCGAAACTACCAGCTGTTCCGCAAGAGAAAGATGAAGCTTTCTACTCCTGTAAAGATTTACAGCCTCAGAAACCCTGTGCAGGGTCGCTATGAGTCGGAACCTACTCCACGACATATAACAACAACAACAAACATCTTTCCGGTATTTTCTGCTTTCAGCCAAGATCCATCGCACATCAGCAATGATATCCCTCATTTCACGTCCTCTTCTGAATCCAGCTTGAACCTCTAGAAATTCTCTGTCAATGTATGCTTGCAGCCATTTCTGTATTATCTTTACTAAAACTTTACTGCGTGAAATATCAAAGATATTGTCCAAGGATTTCCGCATTCCATTGGATCACTTCTCTTTGGAATGGGCACAAATGTGGATCTCTTCCAATCAGTTGGCTAGATAGTTTTCTTCCAAATTTCTTGGTAGAGATGAGTGAGTGCCTCCTGTGCCGCCTCACTTTTTTGAAATATTTCAATTTTTATTCCATCAATTCCTGGTGCCTTGTTCTTTGCTAATTCCTTCAATGCACCTTGGACTTCCTCCTTCAGTATCATTGGCTCTTGATCAAATGCTACCTCTTGAAATGGTTGAACATTAGCTATTTCCTTTTGGTACAGTGACTCTGTGTATTCTTTCCATCTTCTTTTAATGCTTTCTGCAGCATTCTATAATTTCCCCCAAAGAATCCTTCAATGATGAAAATGGAGGCTTGAATTTTTTCTTCAGTTCCCCCAGCTTGAGAAATGCTGAGCGTGTTCTTCCCTTTTGGTTTTCTGACTCCAGATCTTTGCACATTTCATTGTAACGTTTAACTTTGTCTTCTCGAGCTGATCTTTGAAATTTTTTGTTCAGCTCTTGTACCTCCTCATTTCTTCCATTTGCTTTAGCATCTCTATGCTGGAGAACAAGTTTCAGTGTCTCTTCTGACATCCATTTTTATCTTTTCCTTCTTTCTTGTCTTCTTATTGACTTTTTGCTTTCTTCCTGTATGATGTTTGATGTCATCCCACAACTCTTCTGAGCGTTTAATGTATCAAATCTATTCTTCAGATTATCTCTAAATTCAAGTGGGATATTTTCAAAATCATATTTTGGGTCTCTTGGGCTTGTTTCATTTTCTTCAGCTTCAGTTTGAATTTGCATATGAGTAACTGAAGGTCTGTTCCACAATCTGCCCCTGGCCTTGTTTTGACTGTTGATATGGAGCTTTTCCATCGTCTCTTTCCACAGATGTAGTCAATTTGATTTCTGTGTATTCCATCTGGTGAAGTCCATGTTTATAACAGTCTTTTATGCTGTCAAAAGAAGGTATTTGAAATGAACAAATCATTGATTTTGCAGAATTTTGTCATGTGATCTCCAGCACCATTTTTATCACCAAGGCCATATTTTCCAACTACTGATCCTTCCTCTTTGTTTCCAACCTTTACATTCCAATCACCAGTAATGATCAATACATCTTGATTGCATGTTTGATAAATTTCAGATTGAAGAAGTTGGTAGAATTCTTCTATTTCATCCTCACTGGCTTTAGTGGTTGGTGCATGAATTTGAATGATAATGGTATC
>NW_006409936.1:3066-5331 GCF_000296735.1 Chrysochloris asiatica | reverse complement strand
CAGCGTTGTACCTCATGACTGATCTGGATATGTTCTTTTTGACAATGAATGTAACACCATTCCTGTTCAGTTTGTCTTTCCTGGCATAGTAAACTATGTGGTTGTCAGATTCAAAATGGCCAATATCAGTCCATTTCAGCTCACTAATGCCTAAGATATCAATGTTTATGCATTCCATTTCATTTTTCACAGCTTCCAATTTTCCCAGATTCATACTTCGTACATTCCATGTTCTGATTACTAATGGATGTTTACAGGTGTTTCTCTTCATTTTGAGTTGTGCCTTATCAGCAAATGACGGTCCTATGTGCTTTACCACTGTAGGCTTTACTCCAATCTGGTCATCACGGTCAACTCTACTTTGAAGAGGCAGCTCTTCCCCAGTCACATTTTGAGTGCCTTCCAACTGAGGGGTTCATTTTCTGGCACTACTTCTGACAGTGTTTCTCTGCAACTCATAAGGTTTTCAGTGACTAAATATTCAGAAGTAGTTCATCACTCTTCCTATTCTGTCTTCAGCTGGAAACTCATCTGAAACCTGTCTACCATGGGTGACCCCACTTTTATTTAAAATACCGGTGGCATAACTTCCAGAATCACAACAACTCACAAGCCACCACAGTACGACAAACTGACAGACGAGTTTTGGAATTCTAGGCCTAGTGAAGGGAAATAGCAAGATGAGCCTGGAGCATCTAATAATATAAGAAAGTGAAAAAGTCCTACAATAAAATTAGAAGCATGTGAAAAAGGACACAAGAGACCCTAAAAATGTTCCCAGTGTTCACAACTGGAACAACTTGAGCATCGAAGTGAATAAGTAAATAAAGAAATACTTGATTATAAACTAAAATATAAAATATAGCCCTACTGGATTGATTATAACCCAAACTATAAAACAAATAAATATACATGATTAGGATGAACAAATAAATGGAGAAGGCACAAGTTTTCCCAGCAGAATGATTCCAAATAATATGCACATTCGCTGACCCAAGTTTCTCTTTCTTCTGCCAAGAGATGAAGTTTAGTTCTTGCCTTCCTTCTATGAGCTAGGCATAGTGACTTGCTTTCAAAGAACACCTTATGTGGAAAATCTTGCCAAGCACCACCTTAATCAAGAGATTTAGGTTAACATCATCACTAATAAGTCAATACTGATGCAATGTACCCCTTAATATGTTGTGATGAAAAGAGTTCTTTGCCTCTGTGATATTATTTCCCCAACCCATAATGAGAGTGTAATCATGAAGATAGAATTAGAGAAACCAAAATTTAGAAAATCCTACAAAATGCATGAACAGTAGTCATAAAAAATGTTAGGTGTTGAAATCAAGGAAAGACTGAGAAATTGTCACAGATGGGAGGAAACTCAGGAGACACAAGATTTAATTATCTGTAGGATTATAATGAAAGAGGGTTAAATGCTGACAATTTAAATATTGCTGGCATTGTAATGATTTCAGATGGGATAGCATTTAGTGTTCATTGGATAATCTCTAGTGACCTAGGATGTGCGGTTATAAAATGGAAAAAAAAAAACTTTCCTAGTCAATATGCCATGACCACAGAGCTAGCTAAATGAAACATTTTCTTACCCATTTCTAGAAGCAATAGCTGAACCACCCAATAAACAGGTCCCTGAAAGATAAAGTTCATATGGAAGATATTGGTATTGGTGGTATTAGCAATAAGATAGGAGGATTCCTGTGAAACTCTGCTACTTTCAATTGATATTGTACTTTACCATTAAGTCCTATGGACTAAAAAGAAAAAACAAAATGGAGGGGAAAAGAGACAAAATATTTCTGCTTACCTCTCTTTACCTTCTCCCTGGACTGAAGGGGCTGACTCTCAATCTAAGAGAAGAAAAGGCTCAGTCTCTCTTGATTGTATAGCTTAGACTATGCCAGAGACCAAGGCTGAAAATATTTCCTAATAGCTTCTGAGTAATTAGGCCCATACAACCAAGACAGAAACATCATAATCTAATATTTTCAGCTTATTTTATTACATAAATGAGCATATCTCACATAAAATCAGAACTTGAATACTTTATGCAAGTGATCAGCATTGACTTCCTAATTCACTAAGAAGACTGTTGTTTTTGCTGTTGTCAGGTGCCATCGAGTCAGAACCGACTCATAGCAACCCCATGCACAGCAGAATGAAACAATGCCCGATCCTGGGCCAACCTCACCACCACTGCCACACTTGAGTCCACCTGGCTGATCCATCTCGTTGGGGGTCTTCCTCTTTTTCTCT
>NW_006409936.1:0-941 GCF_000296735.1 Chrysochloris asiatica | reverse complement strand
TTTCTTGGCATAAATTACTGCGTGCCTTCAGTGCTGCATCAGTTTGTTAAAAGATTTCAATTTGTATGTCATCATTTTCCAGAGCCTTTTCTTTGCCAATGCCTTCAGTGTACCTTGGACTTCTTCCTTCAGTACCATTGTCTCTTGATATATGGTAACTGTTTAAATGATTGAACATCAACCATTTCTTTTTGGTACAGTGGTGCTGTGTATTCTTTACATTTTTTTTGTTTTGTTTACGCTTTTATTGTGATTTGAGTGAAAGTTAAGCTTACAGGTCAGATCACCTGTTTTACATTTAACAAATCATATTCTTTGTTTCATTACAATGATTATAATCCCTTCCATGTATCATCAGTTAACAGTATTTCTCTCTATTCATTTTTCATTTTAGGGCTCTCTTTTTTTTTTTTAAACAGTCAGGCATATATAATAATTTAAACCACCAAATCACACATTCTGCAAGCCTGCCTCCTGGCCACCAGCTCTCAGTCCCTCTCTTTCCATAAATCTGGTCCTGCACTATCCTCAGAGCTGTTGTTATGCTTGAGCCCATTGCTTCTGCCATTTTTCCACTCCATCTTATTGGGGGAGGGGTCTCCCTACGTTTTGTTGACCCTCCACTTTGCCAAGCATAATGTTCTTCTCCGGGGACCGGTCTTTCCTGATAATATGTCTGAAGTATAATAGACAAAGTCTGGCCATCTTGGTTTTTAAGGAGCATTCTGCTTGTACTTCTTCCAACACTGATTTTTTTTATTTCTTCTGGCAGTCCATAGTACCTTTAATATTCTTCACAAACACCATAACTCAAATGCATCAATTCTACTATGGTCTTCTTTATTCATTGTCCAACTTTCCTATACCTATGAGGCAACTGAAAAATAAAAAAGATTTGTATCAGTTGCACCTTAATTATCAAACTGACATCTTTGCTCTTG
>NW_006409935.1:18044-19509 GCF_000296735.1 Chrysochloris asiatica | reverse complement strand
ATTTCTATTTCCAACCTTCTGAGAAAGTGCCATATTGCTTTCCAGAGAGGTTGGACCATTTTGCAGTCCCACCAGCAATGCAGGAGTATCTTTATAAGTGACATTTGTCTTTTCCCTGGTTGCTTTTAGTATTCTCTCCTTGTTTTTGATTTTGGAGAGCTTGATTGTTATAGGTCTTGGTAACTTTCTTTTGGGGTCTATCCTTCCTGGGGTACATTCAGCTTCTTGATGGTTTATCTTCTCATCTTTCAAGATGTTAGGGAAATTTTCTTCCAGAATCTCTTGAATTATCTCTTCTGTGGACTTCTCTGATTCTTCCTGTTCCAGAATGCGAATAATTCTTAAGTTGTTTCTCTTCATGTTATCCAACATGAATCTTAGACTCTCTGCAGATTTCTTTTATCCTTTTTTCTGTTTGCTCTTCTATCTAAGCAGTATTGAAAGATTTGTCTTCCAGCTCACTAGTTCTGGCTTCCCTCTCTTGAATTCTGCTCCTTTCCCCTTTCAGTGTATTATCCATTTCTGATATCTTATTATTAATCATCTGGACATCTTTTTGTAGGTTTTGAATTATTTTCAATGCTGTATCAATCTTACTTGATTGCTCCTGCAGTAATTTCCTGATTTCTTCCTTGTTTTCTTCCATCCCTGTTTGGAGCATTTGAATTTGTTTCCATATCATTCTTCTGAACTCTTTCTCAGGTATATCCAAAACCAGCTCTTCCTCCTCTAGAAAGCCTTTGTCTGTCTCCAGCTCATTTGTCTAAGCTACTCTCGTCTGTTTTTGCTGTTTTGGGACATGTTTCAATATCATATGTTGTTTTCTGTTCGTCATTTCCAAAAGTTATGTGTTATTGTTTTTTTAAAGCGTAAGTGAATGTTTGTTGTTTATTGTTAAGCTTAATGGGTGTCTCCTGGTGAATATGATCAGAGATAGGCTTCCCTTTTCACATGTAAAGCTTAGCAGGTGTTGTTGGCTCTTGTCTCGGTGGTGGGATATTATGGGGTATGCTTATAGCTTGGCTATATGGCCACGATTGCTGTCTCTTCTTGGGTAATGTAGGGAGAAAACGCTCCCATCTCCAGGAAGGATGTGTGATCAAAAGGATCAAAAGCAGAAGTAATATAAAGACAGAGACAAAACCCACCACTCTGGAACAGAAATGAAGCAATGGTCAACTGTCCCGAGCTACACAGGCTGTGTGTGTGCAAGGTAGAAGCCTCCAGCAGTGGGTGAGGGTGTCCGCTCTCTCAGTTCTCTCCTCTAGTCACTACAGTAGAGGTGCACAGGTAGCTATTGAGCAGTTAATGGGAGAAAGATTGTCCACTATTTTTGTCTCTGAAGGGCAGTTAGGTATCTGCATGTGCACAGCACAATTCTTGAGATGGTTGAGTCCTTTTATGATGGGGTTTTATAGATTGCTTTGTATGGGTCCTGCGCAGTGAGCTCGGGTAGCGCAGCGGC
>NW_006409935.1:16196-16694 GCF_000296735.1 Chrysochloris asiatica | reverse complement strand
GGGCTTTTTCTCGCACGGGCTTTGCTCCATTCATGTCATCACGGTCAACTCTACTTTGATGAGGCAGCTCCTCCCCAATCACATTTTGAGTGCTTTCCAACCTGAGGGGCTCATTTTCTGGCAGTATATCTGATAGTTTTTCTCTGCTATTCCTAAGGTTTGCAGTGGCTAAATATTCAGAAGTAGTTCATCACTCCTTCTTCCTAGTCTGTCTTCGTCTGAAAGCTCATCTGAAACCTGTCCACCATGGGTGACCCTGCTGGCATGTAAAATACTTGTGACATAGCTTTCAGAATCACAGCATCTCATAAGCCACCACTGTATGACAAACTGACAGACGAGTGGTGGAGCCACATAGTACATAGGTGTGGAAGAACAACACTAGTAAAGTATGCTCACCATAAAATGATCAATCATTCACAATTAAAAGGGCAACATTTTCCTGTGTTGAGAAGGGATGGAACATAGGTGGAATGGAACTATCTTGCTTCATCCACA
>NW_006409935.1:15330-15877 GCF_000296735.1 Chrysochloris asiatica | reverse complement strand
ATACATATATATGTATGTATATAAAGATTTTATTGTGAATTGAGTGATAGTTTACATTGCAAGGATTACAAATTCCTCCATGCATCATCATTCAAAAATATTTCCTCCTATTCCTTCTCTGTGTTTTTGTGTGTGCTTTTTTGGGGGGTGGGTTGCATACAAAAACACTTTGTTGTTGTTGTTGTTAGGTGTCATCAGTACCAACTCATAGTGACCTTATGCACAGCAGAACGAAACTCTGCCCAATCCTGGGCCAACCTCACTATTGTTGCCAAAAACACTTTGTTGTTGTTGTTATGCCATGGAGTCGGTTCCAACTCATAGTGACCCCTGCATAGGGTTTCAGAGGCTGTTAATCTTTACGGAAGCAAAACGCCTCATCTTTCTCCCGTGGAGCAGTTGGTAGTTTCTAACTGCTGACCTTGCGGTTTGCAGCCCGATTCGTAACCACTATGCTACCAGAGCTCCTTAAAAACACTTAGGAATGTATAATTATTTAAACAACCAAAGGGCACATTCTGCAAGCCTGCCTCCTGGCCACCAGCAC
>NW_006409935.1:11863-12380 GCF_000296735.1 Chrysochloris asiatica | reverse complement strand
CACCTTTCACATACATGAGACGATTGAAAATACCATGTATTGTGACAGGTGCACCTCTGTCATCAAACTGACATCTTTTGTCTTGAACACTTTAATGAGGTTTTGCAGCATATTGGCCTAATGCATTACGCAATTTGATTTCTTAACTGCTGTTTCCATGTGGATTGATTGCGGATCCAAGCAAAATGACAACCTCAGTTTTTTCTCAGTTTATCATGATGTTATTTATTGATCCAGTGTGAAGATTTTTTTTTTTTCTTTACATTGAGATGTAATCCATACTGAAGGCTATGCTCTTTGATCTTCATCAGTATTTCAAGTCTTCTTGATTTTCAGCAAGCAAGCCTGTGTCAACTGCATTTTACAGGTTGTTAATGAGTCTTCTTCCAATCCTGCTGCCTCATTCTTCTGCATATAATCCGGTTTTTTTGGATTATGTGCTCAGCATAGAGATTGAATAATTAATATTTATAGTAGGTACTTTTTAAAGTTATGTCTCATCCAATTTTATTTTTTC
>NW_006409935.1:11214-11763 GCF_000296735.1 Chrysochloris asiatica | reverse complement strand
CACCTTTCACATACATGAGACGATTGAAAATACCATGTATTGTGACAGGTGCACCTCTGTCATCAAACTGACATCTTTTGTCTTGAACACTTTAACGAGGTCTTTTGCAGCATATTGGCCTAATGCATTACGCAATTTGATTTCTTAACTGCTGTTTCCATGTGGATTGATTGCGGATCCAAGCAAAATGAACTCTTTTTGATTGTGGATCCAAGCAAAATGACAACCTCAGTTTTTTCTCAGTTTATCATGATGTTATTTATTGATCCAGTGTGAAGATTTTTGTTTTCTTTACATTGAGATGTAATCCATACTGAAGGCTGTGCTCTTTGATCTTCATCAGTATTTCAAGTCTTCTTGATTTTCAGCAAGCAAGCCTGTGTCAACTGCATTTTGCAGGTTGTTAATGAGTCTTCTTCCAATTCTGCTGCCTCATTCTTCTGCATATAATCCAGTTTTTTTGGATTATGTGCTCAGCATAGAGATTGAATAATTAATATTTATAGTAGGTACTTTTTAAAGTTATGTCTCATCCAATTTTATTTTTTC
>NW_006409935.1:8851-10284 GCF_000296735.1 Chrysochloris asiatica | reverse complement strand
ACTCATAGTGACCCTATATAGGGTTTCCGAGGCTGTAAATCTTTACGGGAGCAGAAAGCCTCATCTTTCTTCCGTGGAACGACTGGTAGTTTCAAACTGCTAACCTTGAGGTTATCCTCCCAACTCCTAACAACTGTGCTACCAGAGATCCTCTGTATGTGATAGGAAACAGAAAAAAATTGTATACTTTTTGTTACCATATAAGTTATAAGTAAAAACTCATGGAAAACTTAAGTGTATACCTAGAATTGGGATAATACTTGCATGAATGTCAAATTCAACATAAAAATGTCAACTCATTTAAGAAGGATTAAAAATAAAAGATTAAAAGTTTTTTCATTACCCAGACTTTTTCTATCAATATTGTTTCAGAAAAAAGAAATAGAACTCTGGTACAACTCTTTATAAGAAGCCATTTTTAAGCTAAATCTTAAAAAATTACTTTTCAATAAATATAATTGTATTTGAATCTTGCAGTACATTAAGTTAGAATTTTGTAGAGCAGTGAATAGATGAAATTTGAAAAGAACAAAGACTTTGTACTTAAAGTTCAACCCCAATCTTCAATTTAATTATTATGTTGTTTATCTAATAAATACGTGAATACAGACGTTATTGTTCTTAGAACGTGGTGGTGGTGGTTATATGATGTAGAGTTGGTTCCGACTTATAACGACCCACTATAGGGTTTCCGAGGCTGTAAATCTTTATAAGAACAGAAAGCCTCATCTTTTTCCCACAGAGTAACTGGTAGATTTGAACTGCTGACCTTGCCATTAGCAGCTCAGCTGGTAATCCACTATGCGATCAGAGCATATTTAATAAATGAGAGAATCCAAACATCATTATTTTTAGAAAGACTGTGATGTAATTACTTGTGATGTCTATTACACAAGTTCACTTTGGAAACTTTCATATTATATACGTTCAGATTACCTCATAGAAGACTTAGAATGAAAAAAAATTTTTCTATATGTACAAGTACATATGTTGTTATCAGGTGCTGTCTAGTAGGTTCCAACTCATAGTGACCCTGTATAGGATTTCTGAGGCTGTAAATCTTCACAGGAGCAGAAAGCCTCATCTTTTTCCCATGAAGTGGCTGATGGACTTGAACCAGCAACATTGTGGTTAGTAAGATAAGTTAATAGCATATCCTACACTGCTACCAGCTCTCCAAGTGCATAGTGAGGCAGAAATGTATATGTTTATTTTGTTCTTAGTACTCTCGAGTCTGTCTTGACTCATAGTGACCCTGTATAGGGTTTCCAAGAATCAGCTGATGGGTTTGAACTGCTGACTTTGTGGATGGCAGTCCAATGCTTCTCTTATAGTTTATTTTATTGAATATAAATAACTAGATAGCATGTTGTACTAAATAACTTTGTTAACTTTAGTATTCATTGTTGTTGTTTTATTAGGTGGCGTTGGGT
>NW_006409935.1:6209-7311 GCF_000296735.1 Chrysochloris asiatica | reverse complement strand
AAGAAAAAATTCAAGCTTCGACTTTCATTATTGATGGATTCTCTGGGGAAATTATTGACTGATGCAGAAAGCATCAAAGAAGATGAAAGAGGCCTCCCAGCCCATCCTGCAACTTTCGATTCTGGGCTCCCTCCCAGCTCTCCTGCCCACCTGCCCACCATGGCCGACAAGGAAGTACCCTTTGATGACACTGTGGAAGAACAAGTGATTAATGAGGAGTACAAAAAAAAAAAAGAACACCCCTTTTCTTTATGATTTGGTGATGATCCATGCCCTTGAGTGGCCCAGCCTAATTACACAGTGGCTTCCAGATGTAACCAGACCAGAAGGGAAAGACTTCAGCACTCACTGACTTGTTCTGGGAACACACACATCAGATGAACAAAACTACCTAATGATAATGCTCAGTTTGATGGGTCACACTATGACAGTGAGAAAGGAGAATTCGGAGGGTTTGGCTCAGTTAGTGGAAAGTTTGAAATAGAAATCAAGATCAACCATGAGAAGAAGTAATCATGGCTGCCCGTTATATGTCCCAGAACCCTTGCATTATTGCATCAAAGACTCCATCCAGTGATGTTCTTGTTTGTGACTACACAAAACACACTTCTAAAGCAGACCCTTCTTGAGCATGCAACCCAGATCTTTGCCTCCATGGACATCAAAAGGAAGGCTATGGGCTTTTTTGGGATCCAAATCTCAGTGGTCACTTGCTTAGTGCTTCAGATGACCATACCATCTGGGACATTAGTCCTGTTCCAAAGGAAGGAAAAGTGGTGGATGCAAAGACCATCTTTACTGAACATACAGCAGTAGTTGAAGATGTTTCTTGGCATCTGCTCCATGAGTCTCTATTTGGGTCAGTTGCTGATGATCAGAAACTTATGATCTAGAATACCCTTTCAAATAATACTTCCAAACCAAGTCACTCAGTTGATACTTTCACTGCTGAAGTGAACTGCCTTTCTTTCAATCCTTATAGTTAATTCATTCTTGCCACAGGATCAGCTGACAAGACTGTTGCTTTGTGGGATCTAAGAAATCTGAAACTTAACTTGCATTCCTTTGAATCACATAAGGATGAAAAATTCCAGGTTCAGTG
>NW_006409935.1:4841-5300 GCF_000296735.1 Chrysochloris asiatica | reverse complement strand
AGATTGATTTAGCAAAGCCACAGGCTTATATTTAAGTTTTATTCAGGAATTTTCTAGAAACAAACACAGGTCTGAAGTAGCCACAGAAAGGGAAGTACATGTGTGTGGTTATTTTTCTTCTTAAGCTATAATCCCCAGTATTTCAGATGATTTTTAAATAAAGGCTAGAGTGGGTAAGGTATAGAGCCAAGGGAGGTAGGTGTTTGAGCCATGAAGTATAATAATGCAAGATGTTGTTTTTATTCAAGAAATGGGAGATTCAAGTCATATAAATTGCTACTCTAAACTCTTCACACCTGACTTGCTATGACACACATTTTCCTAAGCATAGCAGTCTCTCTATTCCTTCAGTTAAGTCAAAACTTTATTCTACATGTTCCTCTTTCCCACATATTTTTGCTTGTTAGTGTATTTCTTATACTGATTTCATATTATTTCTTTCCTTTCTGTGAAATGGTT
>NW_006409935.1:0-2930 GCF_000296735.1 Chrysochloris asiatica | reverse complement strand
AATGAAACTCAAAATTATTCAATAAATTATAAAAATAGACTGGGTTTACTGGTCAGAAAGAGACAGGAGGAACCAGAGACTGTGGCCATTGAGTACTCATCAGGTCTGGAAAAAAATTCACCCTTGTAGCCCAATTTCCAGCCAAGCAATAGATAGGTTTATAGTAGAGGACACCACCACTAGTAAGGTATTCTCTCCATGAATGGTCAATCATTCAAAAGCAAAAAGGAAACACGTACCTAAGGGAAAAGTTGAGAAGGGTTGGGCAAGTGGGTAGAATGGAAATAGGAACCGCAAGGAGAAAGTGGGATAACTGTTGTTACGTGTTGGGGGTTGCAATCATTGAAACAAGACAAGATGTGTGATTTGTAGAATGTAGAGTTGATAATCTTGTCTGCAAACCTTCAATCAATACACAGTACAATTTTTTTTTTTAAAGCAAACATCTAAAAGCTGCTAATGTCCTCATTTATTATAATTTTGTTGTCTGTTTTATAATAACTAGTGATGTTTTTTAATTCTGGGAACTCTTCTGGTTATCTTGTATTTTCACTGTATCTATCCCATTTGAATGATTTTCAAATCTCTGTGACTATAAGCAGTGTTATTTAATTAGAAGATTATTATTTAATTTGCCAATTTATTAATATCTTTTTTCTTTCTACTAATTGCCTATTTGTTTTATATTAAATAATTTTTTATAAATGTGAGTACGTTAGAAAATATATTGGAATATTCTAATTGTCCCAACAGAGAATGCATATTATCAAGGAAAAGAAAAAAAAAAAAGGTGAAATAAGCAAATGGTTAGTTTTGTCAGAATGAAAAATTGGGTTGTTGGTCTCAGCTTGATTCTTTAGTTATGTCTGCATGTTCAGAGCTCTTAAAAGATCGTTTAGCTGCTATAAGAGTATTCAAAGCAAGCAGAATCCCATGATAGGAGCTACATCAGACACACTATACTGTTTTCTACCAGCAAAACCCCCAGAAACCAAGTTATATGACAATCCTGAAATCCTGAGCATCAAAAGGAAGAATGAAGAATTAGACTGAACACTGACTGGAAGGAGAAACTGAGTGACAACTGTGAATAAGGAGACTTACAGATTACAAGTAAATGCTTGTTGACTATGCAAATGCTTTTGACTGTGTGGATCATGGCAAGCTATGGACAATGTTGTGGAGAATGGATGTTTCGGAAAGCTTAATTGTGCTCATGAGGAACCTGTACATAGAACAAGAGGCAGTCATTTGAACGGAACAAGGGGATGCTGGTTTAAACTCAGGCAAGGTGTGCATCAGGGTTGTATTCTTTCATCATACGTATTCAATCGGTGTGCTGAGCAAATAATTTAAGAAGCTGGATTATATGAAGAAGAATAGGGTATCAGGATTGGAGGCAGACTCAGTAACTATCTGTGGTATGCAGATGATATAACCTTGTCTACTGAAAGTGAAAAGGACTTAAAATGCTTACTTGATGAAAATCAAAGACCACAGGCTTCAGTATGGATTGTACCTAAATGTAAACAAAAATTCTTACCACCAAACTAATACATAGTATCATGATAAATGGAAAAAAGATTGAAATTGTCAAAGACTTCTTTTTCTAGGATTCACTTTAATACTCATGGAAATAGCAGTCAAGAACTCAAATAGCAAATTGCATTAGGCAAATCTGCTGCACAAGACCTCTTTAAAGTGTTTAAGAGCAAAGATGTCAGCTTGAGGACTAAAATGTGCTGGTCCAAGCCATGGTATTTTCAGTAATCTCATATGCAGGTCAAAGTTGGATGATGAATAAAGAAGACTGTAGAAGAATTGATACATTTGAGTTATGGTGTTGGAGAAGAATATTAAAATATCCTGGACTGCCTGAAGAACAAACAGGTCTGTGTTGGAATAACTACACCCAGAATGCTCCTTAGAAGCCAGGATGACCAGACTTTGTCTCTCATACTTCGGACATATTCTCAGGAATGACCAGTTCCTAGAAAAGGACATTATGCTTGGTAAAGTGGAGGGTCAGCAAAAAAGAGGAAGACTCTTAACTAAATGAATTGGCACAGTGGCATCAGCAATGGGCTTAAACATAACAACAATTGTGAGGATGGCACAGTTCTGGGTAGTGTTTCATTCTGTTGTGCATAATATCACTATGAGCTGGAACTGACTCAATGAAACCTAACAACAACAACAACAACCATAGTCTTTGTAACTCCACCAAACACCTGGGTGGGACTTTGTAGACTGGATGTATTTCCTCTTTGTCTGATGAGTCTGGGTTAGAAAAAGTGGGATAAAATGCTGCTAGAATTACGATTCCATTTTGAGTTATTTTTAACAAGGCTAATTGTGATTGTAAAAATTTAGAACTCTAATGTGGAGATTGGTCAATTTTATCATCCTACTAGGTGTAAAGTAAGCCATCTTAGAAGCAGGAATGGGGTAATCTCACTACCATCAAGACAAGAAGAGCCAGGAGTGCATATTGAACCTCCTCGATCCAGGAGACCGGGGTTGATGTCAGAATTGCTCAGAGAGAAAAAAATCATAGCATTAAATGCACATATCAAATATAAGAAAGGTGTAAAATCAGTAACAACCTCACAACTTGAACAAATAGGCAAGGAATAGCAAAAGAAGCCCACAGTCACTAGAAGAAAAGAAATAATAAAGATCAGAACAGAAATAAATAAAATAGAAAATAGAGAAGTGCCGGGGTTCCTGAGTCGGGGTCCCGCCTCAACAAAGGATCACCTCGGTGAACATGGGGTTTTAACGTGAGTGGGAGATCTAGTAGGCGAAAGAAAAGAGACAGAGACAAAGATTGATGCAAGCTGACAGGCAAGCTAGCACACCAAGCTAGCTGAGCCCCAGTCTTTTATTGTCAGAAGAAGGAAATTGACACAAAAGAAAATAATGACAAA
>NW_006409934.1:18888-19498 GCF_000296735.1 Chrysochloris asiatica | reverse complement strand
GCATCAATTTCCCACACACACAAGTGGAAAAATCACAATATAAAGGAAAATACTGCGAGTTAGGAATCGCTCCAGATGGGACTGCCTCTGTGGCCACCCCACCCGGACAGAGTTCAGAGGGCGTGGCTACAGCCAGATTGCCACAGGAAAACAGTGATAAAAGTGGTGCAGTGACATTTGCAAAAGGAGATGCAAGGGATTTTACACATTTTTTCCTCCTCTTCTCTGTTGTACCTTCTTTGCCCAGTACAGATGCCTTCTAGTGGGTGTGTGTCCACAACCACCCCCCAAAATATAAAATCCAATGCTGGTTCCATAGTTTTCCCATGGCACAGAGAGAAAGAGCTTGGCAACTACTTATGACATCAGCCTTAAGGTCGCAGTCCTAAAATTAACTTGTGCAGGACCCTTTACTCCGGCCTATCTAGCAAGAAAAAAACAGGCCTGTCAGGCCTGACAGACAAACCATATGAACAATCTGTTAAACCCCAACATAAAAGGATGCAACTATCTAGAAAATTACACTGTGCACACGCAGATACCTAACTGACCTTCAGAGACAAAAATAGTAGACACTCTTTCTCTCATTAACTTCTCAATATCTACCTGT
>NW_006409934.1:15016-18473 GCF_000296735.1 Chrysochloris asiatica | reverse complement strand
AGACACCCAGTAAGCTTAATAACACAACAACAAACATCCACTTAAGCATTAAACAAACCCACATAACCACTGGAAAGACAATCAAAGCAACAACAAAAGATATCAAAATATGTCCAAAACCAAAAGAGAGTAGTGGAGACAAATGAGCTGGAGACAGACAAAGGCTTTCTAGAAAAGGAAGAGCAGGTTTTGGATATGCCTGAGAAAGAATTCAGAAGAATGATATGGAAACAAATTCAAATGCTCCAAAAGGAGCAGAGGAAAACAAGGAAGAAGTCAAAAAAGTACTACAAGTGCAATCAAATAAGATTGATGCAGCATTGGAAACAATTTAAAACCTGCAAAAAGAGTTCCAGATGATTAATAATAAAATATCAGAAATGGACAATATACTGAAAGGGGAAAGGAGCAGAATAGAAGAGATGGGACCCAGAAGTAGTGAGTTGGAAGACAAATCTCTCAGTACTTCTAAGATAGAAGAACCAGTTGAAAAAAGGATAAAAAAAAAAAAAAAATCTGAAGAGAGTCTAAGATATATTCTGGATAACTTGAAGAGGAACAACTTAAGAATTATTGGCATTCCAGAACAGGAAGAATACAAGAAGTCCACAGAGAAGATAGTTGAAGAGCTTCTGGAAGAAAATTTCCTGAACATCTTGAAAGATGAGAAGATAAACGTGCAAGAAGCCAAACATACCCCAGGAAGGATAGACCCCAAAAGAAAGTCACCAAGACATAAAATAATCAAGCTCTCCAAAATCAAAGACAATGAGAAAATCCTAAAAGTGTCCAGGGGGAAGAGAAGTGTCACTTACAAAGGAAAACAAATCAGATTAAGCTCTGTCTTCTCTACAGAAACCAGGCAGGCAAGAAGACAATGGAGAGATATATGCAAAACCCTAAAAGAAAAAAAAAAAAAAAACCCTGCCAACCAAGAATCATCTATCCAACAAAACTGTCAATCAAATACGATGGTGCAATCAAAACTTTCCAGGATAAGCAGAATCTGAGAGTTTTTATCAAAACCCATCCAGCACTTCAAAACATCCTAAAGGGAGTTCTTTGGACTGAAAACCAACAAGAACAGACAACCAACGATTGACAGGCATGGCAACACCACCAGAACTTCAGCCAACAGCAGAGTCCAGAACAAAACAAAACTACAACAACGAATGCAAAGGGGTTGGGAGGTCAACCGAAGATCAAAATTATATCAATGTCAAAGAAGGGATAAACGGAGCAACAGAGATCTAGGTGGTGAGGATGTTCGGTAGATTACAGGATACAACAGACTGTCTTAAATTAAGAGAAAAATTAATAGTCTATAAGGTAACCCAAAGAAAGTTAATACTTAGCAACTGACTATGAAAATGAATTTCCAAGAAAAACAAGCAAACATGAAAACTAAGAAGAAACCGACTGCAAATAGGACAAAAAACACAAACTCAGCTCAAGAAGGACATGCAGAACAAAGGAACAAACAAAGCTACCAAAAAAATTAATATAACTGCAGCAATTAACTCATACATATCAATGATTTCATTGAATGACAGTGGGATGAATGCACCAGTAAAGAGATAGTGGTAGATTGCATAAGAAAACAAGACCCTTCAATATGCTGCCTGCAAGAGACACACATTACAAACAAAGACAAAAACAGACTAAAAGTTAAAGGATGGAAAAAAATATACCAAGCTCACTGCAACAATAAACAAGCACAAGTGGCAATTCTAAATCTCTGATAATGTAAACTTTAAGACAAAAACCAACATAAGAGATAAAGAAGGATACTATCTCATGATCAAAGGGTCAATTAAGCAGGACAACATAACCATAATAAATATCTATGCTCCCAATGAAAAAGCACCAAGATATATGAAGCAAACCTTACTAGAATTAAAGAAAGAAATAGATAAATCTACAAGTATAGTGGGAGATTTTAACACACCACTCTGGAAAAGGGAAAGAACAACCAGAAAGAAATTTGACAAAGTTACAGAGGAACTAAACAGCACAATCAACCAACTTGATCTCCTAGATGTGTACAGAGCATCCAACCCAACAACAGCACAAATACTTTCTTCTCCAGTGCACATGGAACATCCTCCAGAATTGATCATGTGTTAGGACACAAAACAAGCTTCCATAAATTCACAAACATCAAAGTACTACAGAGCATCTTTTCAGACCACAATGCTATAAAATTAGAAATCAACAACAAGAAGACTAAGGAAATAAAGTTGAATACATTTAAACTGAACAACACCCTTCTAAAAGGCAACTGGGTAGAGGAAGAAATTAAATGTGAATTCATAAAGTTCCTAGAAACAAACGAGAATGAAAATACAACATACCAAAATCTTTGGGATACGGTGAAAGCTGTGTTGAAAGGATAATTTATTGTGATAAATATGCCCATCCAAAAAAAAGAAAGAACCAAAATTAACACAGCATCTACAACAATTAGAAACTGACCAACAGAGGGAACATGCAGCCACCAAGAAAGAAAGAAATAATAAAGATAAGAGCAGAAATAAATGAGGGAAACAGAAAACTTTAGAAAGAATCAATAGGACAAGACGCTGGTTCTTTTGAAAGGGTTCATAAAATTGACAAACCATTGGCAAATCTAACAAAAGAAAAAAAGGTGAAGACACAAATAACTCACATTAGAAACCACATGGGCGATGTCACAATGGAACCAAACGAAATCAAAAGGATAATAACAGAATACTATGAAGAGTTGTTCTCCAACAAATTTGAAATCTTAGAAGAGATGGATGCATTTTTAGAAAAAAAAACATGACCTACCAAAACTTACACAAGTGAAGGAGAAAACTTGAAAAGACCCATAAGAAAAGAAAAAATTGATCAGGTTATCAAAAAAATCCCAACCAAAAGAAGTCCAGGTCCAGATGGCTTCACTGGAGAGTTCTACCAAGAATTCAGGGAAGAGCTGTCATCAATTCTACTCAAATTATTCCAAAATATAGAATAGGATGGAAAACATCTTAATACTTTTTGTGAAGCAAGCATAACCCTCATACCAAAACCAGGGAAGAAAATCACAAAGAAAGAAAATTACAGACCAATATCCCACATGAACATAGATGCAAAAATTCTCAACAAAATCCTAGCCAACAGAATCCAGCACCACATCAAAAAAATAATACATCATGACCAAGGGGTTTCATAAAAGGGATGCAAGCACAGTTCAACATTAGAAAAACAATCAATGTAATCCATCACATAAATAAGAAAAAAAGAAAAGAACCACATGATCATATTGATTGATGCAGAAAAGTCATTTGAAAAAATCCAACATCCATTCCTGAAAAACACACTCAACAAAGTAAGAATTGAAGGGAAATTCCTCAGCATAATCAAGAGCATATATACAAAACCAACAGCCTACATCACTCTCAATGGAGAAATGGAAAACCTTCCCTCTGCGAAC
>NW_006409934.1:10278-12327 GCF_000296735.1 Chrysochloris asiatica | reverse complement strand
TCAAAAAAGGGAACAAATCTTTACTACTAGGATCATTCCCACCCCCTTGGTTCACAGAGTTGACAGGGATGGGCAACTTAGACATTGGCTATCCAAAATGGGTGGGCCTATAAAGGCAAGAAGTGACTGGCTTACAAGCTTTCAAGAGGGAGCCTAGTTCCAGACGGGGTAGGGGAAGGTAGAATCACCACTGAATGATTTCCAATCTGTTGGGACTGGGCTGGAGAAAGGAAATGAGGATAAGTCTCTTGTGGTGCAATAGAGAACAATCGCCACAAGGACTGACTGTGAGGGTAGGAAATATAGTGGTAGATTTTTTTGACAAAAGGACGAGAGTGATTGATTTTGCAGCCTAGGAGCGGAGGTTCCTGGGACCATCAAGTGAGAAGAACGGAGAGCGGGACCCTACCCAGAGAGGCAATGACTCCAGAGATGGAAACAGAGATAATGACATGGACAGATGGAGAAGCTAGGGACAGTGGACTCAGGTAGGCAGAAGGGCTGTGTGCTGGCAGCCAGGGGGCGGGCCTGTGTGTTGTAATATTTGGTTATTTGATGATGAATGGAGGGGATTATAATCATTGCAATGAAACGAGATACAATTGGATGAGTGTAAAGCTGATGTTCCCATGTAAACCTCACAAAAAAACTTAAAAAAAATAAATAAATAAATTCTGAACTCTTTTATTTAAATCAAGTCAAAACAGTTGTTTTGACATCCTGGAGAGACTCAAATTGAGGCCTTCATTTGCAGCTTAAAAGCAAACACTCTCAAGTCAGACTCCCAGTCTTCTAATCTGTATCTATTGTTCTTTGCTTTGCTGTTTTGTTTTGTGTTTTTAAATAGACTCATTTATTGACACACTATATAATTTACTTGCTCATAATTGTATTGCACTCTAGCAATGAAGATAGAAAATTATATCTGCATCATGTAATATTTAATTTACTTGATAAATGCTATAAATAAATAATTAATTTCAAAGTAGTTGTTAAGCACCTTTGAGTTGGTTCCCACCCATAGCAACCTTGTGTAAGGTTTTTGAGGAGCAGCTGGTGAGGTCAATCCACTGACCTTGTGGTTCAAACCGAGTTTGCAGTCCAGGGCATTAACCCACAGGGCCATACCAGAACTCTAATCAATTTCAATAATGTGCATCAAATGTTGGACACATGGAAGATATGTCATATCTCTTATATTTCACTATTACAAAAATAATAGCAACACTTGGCAGTGGTAGTTATGGTGGTTGTGTGCCATTTGAGCTGATTCCAACTCATATCGACTATATGGTTTCTGAGGCTATAAATCTTCACTGGTGCAGAAAACTTCATTTTTCTCCTGTGGAGCAACTGGGAGATTTGAACTGCTTACCTTGTAACTAGTAGCCCAGCTGGTAATCCACTACACTACCAGGGCTTCTATATAACACTTATTGTTATTGTTGTTGTTTAGTGCTGCTAAGTGCTACCATGTATATGGTTTTTGATGCTGTAAATCTTTGTGAGAACAGAAAGCTTCATCTTTTTCTCAAAGTGCAGCTGGTGGGCTTGAACCACTGACCTTGAGGTTCTCATATCAGTGTTTATCCTACAGAGTCATATATGAATTTTCCTGTTCAGATTATTCAGATGAATTAAAGTACTGAGACTATGGGATCAGGATTAGAATTTTGGGATTATAAATTACTTTTCATAATTCTTTCCTAGATGAACGCCACATTGAGACTATTGCAACATGAAGGTTGATGCAGAAATTCAGAGTTTCCTAAAATAATTTGTGAATTGTTGTGAAATGGGAACTAAGTTATGACTAGCCTTGAATACCAAAACTAATGTCTTTTGACTAGTCTTGCACTCCTCTTTCAAGATGCATTGATTGATGAAAATGTAAAGGCTGGAAAAATTGAACATAAATGAAGCATCAGTTTAAATTTGATCTGGCCACACTTAACTATATGAATCCACCACTCATCTGTCAGTTTGTTGTACTGTGGTGGCTTGTGAGTTGCTGTGATTCTGGAAACCATCCTGCCGGTGTTTTAAATA
>NW_006409934.1:1466-9863 GCF_000296735.1 Chrysochloris asiatica | reverse complement strand
AGGCCTCTATAAGTCAGCGCTGACTCAATGGCACCTAACAATAACAACAACAACTATATGAATTGCTTTCAGAGAAATAAAGTCTATAATTATATTTGGTTCATGAATGACCTGTTAGAAACTTAATGAAAACATTCGTGCTCAAGTAAATTTTTGGGAAATATACAATTTTTCCCTTCTTGACAAAAGAGCAAGTATCCTATCACATCCTTAAATGACCAAACCTTGTCTAATTGTATGTATCACAACATGACTAAAATCTCAATTTCCCTTTTTTTTTCTTCCCACAGAAAACGTTTTAACGTCCTTCACAGCTAACATTCTGAGAAACTCATTTTAGAAAATATTGGTTTGTCTGTTAAATCATCTGACCGAATTTAAAATGTGGGTCAATCTATTTTATATTAAAATCAATGAAAACACATATATTCATTCAGATTCTCTCACTACCTTGGGCTTATATGTAATTCATAGGGAGAGTGTTTGAAAATATATGAGCATGTAACAGCTTATATACATGTAGTTTCATATATCACCTTTGCATAGCCAGTAGTAACCTGTTCAAAGGGAATACCAGAGAATGTGAACCAAGAAAGGATATGTTTCAATCAGTGTCTGATGCATGATTGACAAAAGTCTATCTTTAGCATTTAAACTTTCTGAGAGGATGGATTTTCTTCCTATTATTCACACAAAAAGTCCCCCAAGCTTCTTCTCAGTATTAAGTTATCCAAAGAGTATAGCAATGATTTTCAGACATCACAGCATCTGCCAAAAATTAATTATGTAGCTCATCAACACATAAAATTAAGCAGAATGTTATATACCTAACAAGAACCAGTAGGTAGATATGTGCAAAATTGTCACAGAAAACAATATTTGAGTATCTGGGAATGATTCTATTTATATATGAAGGTAACAAAATATAGTAGCAATAGCAAATGATTTTAAGTCAGGGCGCCTGGGTTCACATTCTAGCTCTGTCAAATATAGCTGAACAAACTAGGACACCTTAATTCTTTAATGCTTACTTTTCTAATAAGCAGGAAGGAGGCTGACAAATACCAATGTGACCATGACTATGTTTGTAATCAAATTAAAGCTGTTATTTGAGAATAATTTGCCAACTGTAATGCACTATTCAAATTAAGTTGTTTATTGTAAATTTCTTTAGGTAATTTAAGTGGAAGATACTTAAGGTTGGCTATAAAAGATGACACATTTCACACCGGAAAAAGTATTCCTTCGTAGTCTGAGTGTTTGATCATATCATTGACTTGAACTTATGTTAGGTAAAACCACATTATCCCCATTAAAAATAAAATGTGTTATAGACTTGTGCTTTTTTACCAAGTGAATGATCATTTTTAAAAGCTTTTGAAATCTCCTATGTTTGTAATTTGGAGCGAGGAAGAAAAACCATTCAAAACCATTCAAGTATAAAAGATATATGTTTCTGCTAAACCTGCCAATACCCAAATGTGGCATAATAATCAAAATGAGGGATACAGGTAAAATAATAGTACAGAAAGTCTTAAACGATGTGAGGATAATTGTCCTAGTATGTAAATATTATTTTCAATCTACAGGGGGTTTACTACTCATGTTTTTGCTGTAAATATATTATGGCTATAAAAAATTTTTTTCCGTAGTGTAATATGAATTTATTTCTAAATGCAAAGTGGGAAAGTCAAACAAAGTTAACAACACAGTTAGAATCTTTATTTTTCCCTTTGATGAATATAAAAGGGAGGTTGGAAATAGGAAATAAATCTATCTAATTAAAACATAGTTGAGAGACTGAGACCCTACCCAGAGAAACAGAGATGCCTGAGATGGAGACAGAGATGATGACGTGGAGTGATGAAGCGACTGGGGACTTTGGACCCAGAGAGGGAAAGGTACTGTGGGCCAAAAACTGGGGGGACCAGGGGGAAGTGTAGGGGGCGGGTTTCTGGGATATACCCTTTGGGTGGTTGATGATTTATGGAGGGGATTGAAACCATGGCAATGAGATGTTACACGATGGAATGAATGCAAAACTAAAGTTCTGCCATGTAAACTATCATATAATTCACAATAAAACGTTTAAAAAAAAAAAAAGGGAAGCATCAATGGGCTCAAGAATGGCAACAATTTTGAGGTTGGCCCAGGACCAGGCAGTGTTTTCGTTCTGTTGTGCATAGGGTCCATATGAGTCGGTACCAACTCGATGGCACCTAACAACAACAACCTGATGAATGGAGTCCTGGTATGGTGGTGTGGGCTTATGCGTCAGACTGAAAAGTCTTTTGAACTGCAGCTCACCAGCTGCTCCTTGGAAACCCTATACAGGATCGCTATGGATTGGAATCAATTCAACAGCACTTAGCAACAACAACAACCTGATGGATATAAAAAGTGCCATTGAGCTGATGCCGACTCATGGTGACTCTATGCACAATAGACAAGGATACTTCCAGGTCCTGGCCCAACGTCACGAATCATTGATACACCTGAGCACACTGCTGCTGCTACTGTGCCAATCCATCTCACTGGGAGTCTTCCTCTTTTTCTCTGACCCTACACTTTACCAAACCTGATATCCTTCTCCAGAGACTGATCCCGCCTGACAATATATCCAAAGTAGGAGAGACGAAGTCTGGCCATCCTGGCTTCCAAGGAGCAATCTGGCTGCACTTCTTCCAACACAGAGTGATTTGTTCTTTCAGCCGTCCAAGGTACTTTCAATATTCTCCTCCAAAACCATAACTCAAATGCATCAATTCTTCTATGGTCTCTCTTATGATGTTATTGAAAATACCATGGCTTGGGTCAGGGGCACCTTAGTCTTCAAACTGACATCTTTGCTCTTCGATACTTTTAAAGAGGTCCTGTGCAACAGATTTGCCCAGTGCAATAATACGTTGTTTGATTTTTTGACTGCTGCTTCCATGAGTGTTGATGGTTGATTTGAGTAAAATGAAGTCTTTGAAAAAAAAAAAAAAAAAATAGTTGAAATTATATAGTCTTCTGCTGTTCTTCATGGGTTATAATTTCTTTTCTTTAATGTTTTCTGTTTAGTTAAGCCATGTAAAATAATTTCATGATCTATTTTTTTCATACTTCATCATAAAAGAGTTCATTCTGGTTTGTTTATCCTGGTTTAATGCATTTAATAATCAATTTATATGTGAAAAAAATGTTTAGTCAAAGGAAAAATCCTTATTGACTTGTGCTTGCACAGAGGTAAAAAAATATTTAAGAATGAAAAATTGTGATAGACAAAAACAAGAGTGAGATCTAGGTTTTTTAAATTATTGTTTAAATTGTAGAGCTCTCCAAAATTTTTAGAGAATTTATGATTCCAATGATTCTACTGTACTGTAAAAATTTCATTAAGTCCATATGTAAAGATTAGAAAATATACTCATCAAAGGGGAAAATAAAGATTCTGTGTTAACTTTGACTTTCCCTACATTTTAGCATTTTTACAATGACAAACATGTTTTATCTTTGGAAGGTATCTACAGCACTTTGTTGAGGGCACTAAGACATTTCCTAGGCTACGTGTGAAAGAGTGCTGCTTTAGTCCTGTTAGGAAAGAAGAAAGAAGAGTTGTGACAAAATAATACGTAAATGCCAAAGTTTCTAAGGTATATATGGCCTAACATTTTCATGGAATTATTTCATGGTAATGGACATGAAGCTAAAATGGAGAGTGAATACAGTTCCAAAAGGCAGAGAGAGCTAAGAGTAATATTCCAGGTAAATGCTAGTACCACAATAATCATGAGCTTAAAGAGCATCCAATGGAAATTTAATATATTCAATGTATATGGTCAGTTGAACTACAGCTTTCAGTTCTACTTTGTCAAATTGGCTCTTTATGAGTTGGAACTGAGTCAATGACAATGTGTGTGTCTGAGTTTATAGATTCACCTTGAGAAAAGGAGTTATGAAGTTATTTATCTTTCTTTCCCAATGGCTAAACACAATACAGGTCACATGATAGATATGAAATATTTGCTAATGAGTGAACTGTTGCTGTTATTAAGTGCCTTCAAGTCAGTTCTGGCCCATAGCAATCTGTGTAGGGTTTCCAAGGAGGAGATGGTGAACTTGAACCATTGACCTTGCTGTTCAAACTGATTTTATAGTCCAGCACATTAACCTACAACACCATACCAGGACCTCAATGCATGAATTAGTAACTTTAATTTGTGAAGTATCTCAATTCCCTCAATGGTCATCTAGCTGAAGCAATCTAAATTCTGATGACTGAGGAGTATTATTATCAGATACTATCCTTCTTAACTACATTCATTAAAAGTGTTTTCCAAATTAAAATTGTGGTCTTCATACCAGCATTTACACTGCATAGGAGTTTATTATAAATGCAGAACATAAGGTCCAAATACATATTGAATCAGAATCTGAATTCCAGCAGCATCTCCAGGTTATTCAGTTGCACGTTAAAAACTTAAAAATGTTACTTCAAAATATAGTTAAGATTTTAATTTACTTGGGAATATCAATCAAACAGGAAACTTATGTAAGACAACTGAGTGAGAAAACCTAAAATAAATCATCAAACAATATCACTAATATCACATAAGAGTAAATTTTTGCCAAAGATAATTCAAAAACCTTTGCAACAGTCCATCAAAAGGGAATTGCCAGAAATTCAAAAGAGGACTTGAAACTAAGGCTATCATTACTAACATCAGATGATCAGATGGACCTTGGTTGAAAGCACAGAATACTTTATTGACCATGCAAAGACTTTTAACTGTGTGGATCATGACAAACTATGGACAGTATGGTAAAGAATGGGCATTATAAAGTACCTAATTGTGTTCATGAGGAACCTGTACCCAGAACAAGAGGCAGTTGTTGGAACACAACAAGGCATACTGAATGGTTTAAAATCAGGAAAGGTGTGTGCCAGGTTGTATTCTTTCACCATACTTATTCAATCTGTATGTAATCAAATAATTCAGAATATGGATTAAATGAAGAACATGGCATCAGAATTGGAGGAAGACTCATTAACAACCAATATGCTACATATGATACAACCTTGCTTGCTGAAAGCAAAGAGGACTTCAAATACATACTGATGAAGATCAAAGACTACATACAACCTTTTGTATACATTAAATCTCAATGCAAAGGAAGCAAAAATCTTCACAACTAGACAGCATAATTATAAATGGATAAAAGATTGAAGTTGTCAAGGACTTCATTTTGCTTGTATTCACAATCAACATTCATGAAAGTAGCAGTCAAGAATTCAATGACAATGTATTCCATTAGGCAAATCTGTTGCACAAGACCTCTTTAAAGTGTTCAAAAGCAATAATATCAGTCTGAGGACTAAAGTGTGCCTGACCCAAGACATGGTGCTTTCAGTAGCCTCATATGTATGTGAAAGTTGGACAGTGAATAAGGAATACAGTAAAAGAACTGATGAATTTTAATTATGGTGTTGGAGAAAATTGTTAAACGTACCATAGACTATCAGAAGAATAAACAAATTTGTGTTTGAAGAAGTACTGTCACAATGCTCTCTATAAGCAAGGATGTTGAGACTTCATCTCTTCTATTTTGGGATGTTTTCACGAATAACCAGTCCCTGGTGAAGAACATCATGCTTGATCAGGTGAAGGGTCACCTAGCAGCAGGAATGAATAAAAATGTAAAAACAATTGTGAGGATGGTACAGGACCACACAGTTTTTTGTTCTGATGTGCATAGGGTCAGTATGAGTTAGAAATGACTTGATAGCACCTAATGTGCCAGACTGCAAAACAGTTTGAACTGCAATGTCAGCAGTTCAAGCTCAGAAACCCTATACAAGGTCGCTATGGGTAAGAACCGAGTTCACAACACCGACAACACATGATAAGTACTAGTCACATGTAGAGGAGTCCTGGTAGCACAGTTTTTAAAGCAATTTACTGCTAACCAAAATGTGAACAATTGAAACAACTAGATATGTTAATAAATTTTGTTTATTTAAACATAAATGCAAATGGTCATATACAAGTATAGCTGAATCAAACCCACTGACCTTGATTCTATTCTGATTCAAAGAAACCCTATAGGACCATAGGGTTTCCAAAGCTGTAAATGTTTATGAAAGCAGAGTCTGCTTATAAGTGTCCATTTGTGTTTATATTTAAATAAATAACACTCAACAAAATTTAAAATTCCATTCTTTAGTCACAGTAGGTACATTTCAAGCACTCTGTAGTCACATGTGATTAGTAGATATCATATTGAGTATTGTAGATATAGAGGACAGTTCCACCATTGTGAAAAACTCTGTTGAACAGGGTCTACATCATCAGTGGGAGACACAGAGAGCAACAGTTTTCTTTTCATGTAAAATATGTGATATGGTTCAAAATCTGAAGAGTAATCAACAATCATTTACGATTTGCATTGGTATATTGATACAAAGAAAATAAAATATCTCCAAATATTTTTTACTTGAAAGCAATTTATACAATATAAATTGAACTGCTTTTTGATGTCTCATTTATTCTCTTATCAATTATCAACTTATCAGCATCACTTATGTAAACAATTTTATTGAAAGTGATGTTATAGGAAAGAGTAAATAATAAAATTATAAATGTGCTAATCACTTATATCGCTAACATTATTCAAATGATAAACATCAATTAATTCATTATAATAATGATAATTTTTTAGAATTCTCTAAACATGACTGATTGATTCTTTGCCCTTTAATAATGATGATTATTTTATTCTAATGAAAGAAACCTTAATGTCAATTCTGTCTCATTTTCGTTCTTCAGCAATGCACATATTTGAAGATAGCCCCTTCAAACTTCAAGACTTACAAAATAAATTATAATCAATATAAAGGAAAGGTAAAGACCAAATAAGATAATTATTCATAATTTTGGAAGGAGTTCACAGAGACATTTTCATAACCACAGTCTGAATTCTGTCTTTAATGTTGGAAGACAAAAGGCAAAGTCTTATAGTCACTCTAAATATCCTATATAAAATGTTTTCTACAGTGATATTTTTAATTCTGATGTTTTAGAAATACTGAATGATGCTAAGGTGGAAAATGCTTCCCAATTGAAGGTAAGTTTTTTTTGTTTTTGTTTTTGTTTTGTTTTTTCATTTACTGGTACTATGATTATTAATCCTTGGGACTTATAAAAGGTATAAAGCCAATTAAGTTAAACTTCATACCTTTTTTCCTTTTGAGTAAGAATAGATTGGTATCAATAATCTCTGCTTCCTTATATAGAGAGAATGAAAAGTAATTGTTAACCATTTCTTAGCATACTTCATATCCAAATGCATTTTTTCAATTACAATTTATCTGTCAGAATTCTTTTATATAAAATATAAATTTAATTTAAAATATAAATATAAAATATAAAATTGTAATTCTTAAATTCATTCATTATAAATTTATTACCAGTGGCATTTATTTGGCTAGACACTTAAATACCCATGTTACATTTTTCAAGAACTCATTATATTTCTTTTATTTGTTTGGTGCATTGATTTCAGTTCTGGTGCCCACTTTCAGGTTCTGCCCTTTTATTATCCAATCTAGGTAGAACAGAAGGAAAACTGACAACTTTCATTTAACTGTCAGATCCTTCTGGGGTCCACTAGCTTCAGTAACATGGCTCTACATTGCATTTAATGAACCATGAAGGTAGTGAGATCAATTAAAAAAAAAAAAAAAGTTTCCATGTCTGTAGAACAAGATGTTAGTCTCATCTTCTATTAAAGCTGTTTAACAGCCTGCAACAACTGCCAGACATGGGGAAAAGGTGAAATGGCGATGTAACTAAGCCACTCACCTCCCATAATGAAGCATCTGTTCAAAAACTGTAGAATGCTGTCTCCTTCTAAGGAACTCACAAAGTAAAGGTGAACCAAGTAATGAAATAAAGACTCAATTAAACAATAAATGTTCTAGCAGGAAAAATAAAACAAAACACCAAAAGTAGGTTAGAGAGAAATAATAAAATGACTGGAGCTATTTCTGTAATTTAAATATTGTTCATTAGTGAGAGTCAAAAAGAGTACACAGCCTACCTACTGTTGCAGCAATTAAGTTCCACACAATTTGGCAAAAATAATATTAAGCAATAAATGAATTCTGTTTGGTTTGTGTACACAATAAAATCCTTGAATCATTTCTATACCATGTTGGAATTTTGCTTCTTTCTCAGGAATTATATTCTCCTCCCTATATTTCAACACAAGTGTATTAATTTAAAGGAAAGAAAGAAAGAATTTGCGAAAGAACAGTTGTCATGGCTGTGCTTTATAAGCATGTTATTGTTGTTAGGTTCCATTGAGTTGGTACCAACTCATAGAGACCTTATGCTCATCAGTACAAAACACAGC
>NW_006409934.1:0-1025 GCF_000296735.1 Chrysochloris asiatica | reverse complement strand
GTTCTTGTGCAGTAGATTTGCCTAATGCCATACGTTGTTTGATTCATTGAGTGTTAAATGGTTAATCCAAGCAATATGAAATCTTTGACAACTTCAAACTTTTCTACATTTATATGAAAGTGTTTTACTGATGTAGTGGTGAGGATTTTTTTTTTCTTTACATTGAGGTGCAACCTATACCAAAGACTGCATTCTTTGATATTCATCAGTAAGTATTTGAAGTCCTCTTCCCTTTCACAAAGACAGTATTATCTGCATACTTAGTTTGTTATGAGTCTTCCTCCAAACTTGATGTCACATTCTTCTTCATATAATCCAACTTCTCAAATTATTTGCTCAGCTTTTAGATTCAATAAGTATGGTGAAATAATAAAACCCTGGCACACAACTTTGCTGATTTTAGAACATTCAATGTTCCCTTGTTCTGTTGAAACAACTACCTTTTGGTATGTACAACTGCTTATTGGTTTCTTTGAGTACAACTAAGTGTTGTTATTTGTGATCGGGTCAGGCTTCTAACCTCAAGGTCAGCAGTTTGAAACTACCAGCTGTTTCACGGGAGAAAGATGAGGCTTTCTGCTCCTGCAAAGATTTAAAACACTATGCAGGGTCGCTATGAGTCGGAATCGAATCCACAGCTCACCTCCACCACCACCACTACCATTTGTGATACTCATGCTCTGCAATGTTCTCCATAGCTTGTCATGATCCACACAACTGAAAACCTGTGCATACTCAGTAAAGCACAGGTAAACATCTTTCTGGAATTCTCTGCTTTCAGCCAATATCCATCTGATGTCAACAATGATATCACTCATTCCACATCTTTTTCTATATCTGACCTGAATCTCTGGCACCCCCATGTGATTGTGATTGTACTGCAGCCAGTTTTGAGATATGTTTAGCAAAATTTTCCTTGCATATTATATTAGTGATATTGTCTGATTATTTCCACATTTTTTGGGTCACTTCTCTTTAGAATGGGCACAAATATGGGTCTCTTCCATTAAGTTGGCCAGAATGTG
>NW_006409933.1:11591-19520 GCF_000296735.1 Chrysochloris asiatica | reverse complement strand
TTTTTTGCTTTCTTAATGACCTTTTTGCTTTCTTCTTGTATGATGTTCTTGATGTCATTCCACAACTTTTCTGGTCTTTGGTCATTAGTGTCATTTTTCTCAGAAAACCATCAGCACTCATGGAAGCAGCAGTCAAAATATCAAGTGATGTATTGCATTAGGCAAATCTGCTGCACAAGACATTTTTAAAGTGTTCAAGAGCAAATATGTCAGTTTGAGGACTAAGATGTGCCTGACCCAAAGCCATGGTATTTTCAATAGCCTCATATGCATGCAAAAACTGGACAGTGAATAAGGAAAACCGTAGAAGAATTGATACATTTGAGTTGTGGTATTGGATGAGAATATTGAAAATACCACGGACTGCCAGAAGAAGCAATAGATCTGTGTTGAAAGAAGTACAGACAGAATTCTCCTTGGAAGCCAGGATGGCCAGACTTCGTCTCTTATACTTTGGACACACTGTCAGAAGGAATCAGTCCCTGAAGAAAGATATCAGGTTTGGTAAGGTGGAGGGTCAGAGAAAAAGAGGAAGACCCCCAGCAAGATGCACTGGCAAAGTGGTAGCTTTAATGGGCTCAAGCATAGCAGTGATTGTGAGGTTGGCCCAGGACTGGGCAGTGTTTCGTTCTGTTGCACATAGGGTCACTGTGAGTCATTGCTGACTCGATGGTACCTAACAACAATAACAACAAGCATCAAATAAGTTCTTTGCATGATCTCTAAATTCAGGTGGGATATGGTCAAAGTCATATTTTGACTCTCATGGACTTGTTTTAATTTTCTTTAGCCTCATCCTGAAATTGCATATGAGAAATTAATGATCTGTTCCACAATCTTCCCCTGGCCTTGTATTGACTGATGATATGGAGTATTTCCACCGTCTCTTTCTACTGATGTAGTCAATTTGATTTCTGTGTATTCCATCTGGTGAGGCCTATGTGTATAGTCACCTTTTATGCTATTTTAAAAAGGTATTTGCAATGAAGTCATTGGTTTTGCAAAATTCTACCATGCAATCTCCAGCATCATTTCTAGCACCAAGACCATATTTTGCAATTACTGATCCTTCCTTTTTGTTTCCAACTTTGCATTCCAATCACCAGTAGTTATCAATACATCTTCACTGCATAGTTGATAAATTTCAAACTAAATAAGTAGGTAGAATTCTTCATCATCACTAGCTTTAGTGCTTGGTGTGTAAATTGTCATAGTAGTTACATTAACTGATCTTACTTGTAGGTGCATGGATATTATCTTATCTCAGACAATGTGATCATTCAAGATAGTTCTTGATTGTTATTTTTTATGATGAATATGATGTTATTCCTCTTCAATTTTTCATTCCTGGCAGAGTAAACCATGTGGTTGTCAAATTCAAAATGGCCAATACCAGTCCATTTCAGCTCAGTAATGCTTAGAATGTTGATCTTTCTGTGTTCCATTTCATTTTTGACAATTTCCAATTTTCCTAGATTCATACTTCATACATTCCATGTTCCAATTATTAAGGATGTTTACAGCTGTTTCTCCTCATTTTGAGTTGTGTCCTACCAGCACATGGTGTCCTGAAAGCTTTATTCCATTTGAGTCATCACTGTCAAGTCTTCTTTGAGTAGGCAGCTCTTCCCCAGTCATATTTTGAGTGCCTTTCAATCTAAAGGGCTCATTTTCTGGCACCATATCTGGCAATATTCTGATGCTCTTTATCACGTTTCAATATTCAACATTTTGGTGCTGACAGTCTTCCACTGCTATTCTTAAGGGTTTCTGTGAGTAAATATTCAGAAATATAATCCATCTCTCCTTTTCCTCATCTGTCTTAATGTGGAAACTCATCTGAAACCTGTCTACCATGAGTGACCCTGATAGTGTTTAAAATATTGGTGGCATAGCTTCCAGAATTATAGCAACACATAAGCCACCAACTGTACAGCAAACTGACAGACAAGTGTTGGGTTTATTAATGTAGTAACTCAAAATGCCAACCAGAATAGAAGGAATCTTCATATCAAGGAACAAGCTTGTTTCCTCAATGTACTGGATTGAGAGGGATGAAAAATTCAGACATTGGTTATCAAAAGTGTGGGGGCTATACAGGCATGAATTGGCTGGCTTACAAGCTTTCATGATGAGTGTGCTTAGTCTCAGAATTAGGGGATAAGGTAGTATCCCCACTTAATAGTTTCCCTCTTTCCAAGATGGAACTGGTAAAAAAAAAAGGGGGAATGTGGTGATGGGGTTTTGTGACTCAATTATAAGTAATTGTTAGCAAGATTAATTGTGTTTATTACAACTATAATTGTAGAATCTGGTTACCTAAAAGGGGGAGTAGTTAATCTTTCATTTCAGGAACAGATGATCCCAGGACCATCATGATCATGGTAGAGTATGAGATCCTACCTAGAAACGTGGAGACAGCAGAGACAGTTGGCAGAGGTGGTGGTATGGAGAGATGAAACAATTGAGGGCTCTAGGACCATGGACTGAGAAAGGCTGTGTGTTCATGGACAGGAGGCTAGCTGGCAGAATGTACCACTTGGACATTTAAATTAATATATATTTATTTGTTTTGTAAGTTTACATCAGATATTTTTTGCTTTGTTCATTTATGAAATATAAGATATAAATGGGGAGTCACAGGTAGGAAGCAGGATAACTGCTGTTGCAGGGAGGAGATTGTAATCATTGAGATGAAACAAGCATATGATTTGTTGAATATAAAGCTGATGATCTTGTATATAAACCTTCACCCAATCACAATAAAAAGTTTTAAAAAGAAAAAAAGAGAGAGAGAAGATGGAAAGTATACACAGAATCACTGTATCAAAAATAAATGGTTGATGTTCAACCACTTCAAGAGGTAGCATACTATCAAGTACTAATGGTACCAAAGGAAGAAGTCTAAGCTACACTGGAAACATTAGTGAAAAACAAGACTCCGGGAATCAATAGAATACAAATTGAAATATTTCAATAAACTGATGCAACAATGGAGGCACTCATTCATCTATGTCAAGAAATTTTGAAGACAGTCATCTGGACAACCAATTGGAAAACATCCATATTTGTGCCTAGTCTAAAGAGAAGTGAACCCAACAGAATATGGGAAACTTTAGACAATATCATTAATATCACACACAAGTAGAAGTCTGCTGAAGATTGTCCAAAAATGGCTACAACAGTACATAAACAGAGAACTACCAGAAATTTAAGCTGGATTCAGAAGAGGATGTGGAACTAGGGATATCATTTCTGATGGCTGTTGGATCTTTGTTAAAAGCAAAGAATACCATAAAGATATTTAGTTGTGTTTTATTGACTATGCAAAGACTTTTTGACTGTGTGGATCATGACAAGCTGTAGATAACATTTCAAAGAATGAGTATTTCAGAGCACTTAATTGTACTCAGGAGGAACCTGTACATAGACCGAGAGGCAAGGGTTGGAATAGAACAAGGGGATACTGAGTGGTTTAAAATCAAGAAAGCTGTATGCAAGGATTGTATTCCTTCACCATATTTATTCAATATATTTGCTTAGCAAATAATCTGAGAAGCTGGATTGTGTGAAGAAGAATGTCACCTCAGGATTGGTGGAGGACTCAATAACCACCTGCAACATGCAGATGATATAATGTTGCTTGTGGAAAGTGAAAAGGACTTAAAACACTTACTGATGAAGATCAAATATCACAACCTTCAGTATGGATTGTACTCAATGTAATGAGAATAAAAAGCTTCACAACTGTACTGAGAAATAACATTATGATAAATGGAGAAACTATTGAAGTTGTCAAGACCTTCACTTTACGTGGAGCCACAATCAACACTCATGTAAACAGTAGTCAAGAAATCAAACTAGTTATTGCTGTAGGCAAATCTTCTGCACTAGACCTCTTTAAACTGTTCAAGAACAAAGATATCAGTTCTGGAACTAAGGTGCTCCTATCCCAATCCATTGTATTGTCAATATCTGAAATATCTATAATATCCTCAACGTATGTGAAAGCTGGACAGTGAATAAGGAAGACCATAGAAGATTTGATCTATTTGAGTTGTGGTGTTGTAGAAGAATATTGAAGGTAACCTAGATTTCCAGAAGAACTAACAGGTCTGTGTTGGAAGAAGTACAGTCAGAATGTTCCTTAGAAGCCAAGATGGTGAGACTTTGGTCTCTCATTCTTGGGATATGTTGTCAGGAGGGACTAGTCCCCAGGGAAAGATACCTTGTTTGGTAAACTGGAGTGTCATCAAAAAAGAGGGAGACCCCCAAAGGGATGGATTGGCACAGTGGCAGCAGCAATGGCCTCAAGTGTAACAGCAATTGTGAGAACGGTGCAGGACTGGGCAGTGTTTTGTCCTATTGCCTGTAGGGTCACCATGAGTCGGAACTGACTCACCAGCCACTCCTTGGAAACCCTATACACGGTAGCTATGGGTTGGAACCGACTCAACAACCTTTAACAACAACAATGACAACATCATAAAAAAAAAGTCCAGGCTCACAGAACAAATAGAAACTGGTGGAACCCCTAAAAACAATATTGCTCTTGTTATTAGTAATTAGAAGTAGGCATATAGGTGGAATGGAATCACCCATAATATGACTTAATGCCAAATCACAGAAGTCTGAATTTAGGGAGCTGGGTTCCTCATTGGTCTGCAATGAGGGGGAAGTTATTCCAGTAGTAGAAACTGAAGAAGATGGGACAAGAAACCAGTTCAACAAATGTAAGAACAGACTTGAAATGTCTGAAGGGCTGTGCTCCTTTTTTACATATTAGTCACACATACACAAAAAAAAACCCACTAAGCTAACAAATGTCATTTAGAACTTTCAAATTTTAATATAAGGAAGAACCATCAAGCTGTTAGAAATGTCCAGCAATGAAAAGAGCTTCCACAAGAAGAAAACTCTTTCTTACCATAGTTTGAAACTGTATAGTGAATTGCAAAGGATCTCACAAATCAGATAAGTAAATGGGGAAGGAAGTTAAAGTCTCAAAGATTCCTTGTACTTTTTAGAATCTGGGGGTCTAGATCTCTGAGCATTTAGAAATGCAGTAGGCCCCTGTCTCCTCCCAGGATGAATGCCATTTGTGTAAGCATACACTCTCTCCCTACCCTCTCTCCCTGCTGCTGTTTCCCTTTGACTCATATCCATTTCAACTCTGGAATCCAGATGTGACCTGATTTTGAGCCTGGAATGAGTTAATAAGTAACAGGGTGAGTTATTGTAATAGTAAATGTTGCTTTTGTTTTGTTTTGTTTTTCTCATAACTCTAATTTAAAAAGAGATTTATCTTCTTTTCTGGACAAATAAAAGCTAGGCAGTAGGCCTTTATTCTTACCTTCACAAGTCAGTTAACAGTTTTTTAATGTGCTTCAGTGATGTTGTACACACATACACACACACACACACACACACACACACATATGAAAAGCAGCAGACACAAAGCAGACAACCCCAAAAAGGCCTTCTTTTCAAAGGTCTGGGTTTACCTGTGGGAGGAAAAAACATGTTGGGTTTTGAAGCTAAAAGAGGGCAGTATTTCTTATGGCAGGTCATTGGTTTCTAGGATACTAGAAAAGAGGTAGGTCCTGTGAGTTCCTCATGGGGCTGTATCCAACCTGTATAACTTTTATGATACCTACAGAGGCCAGATGCCTATGACTCTACTGATTTTCAGAGCAGAGTTGGATATTTAAGGCCAAGCTTCTAGAGAGTGTAACATCTGCTGGCTACACCAGAGTACAATGGGGGTCAGCCTCAACAGCAGTATTATACAGCAAAAGAATCAATGGGGTTGAGATGGACTGGTGTGAACAGATAGATTCCTCACCATCTTCAGAAATAGAAAAGATGTCACTGTCCAGATGCCAGCTGAAGGAAAAAGAGATCATGAAAAATGACTAATGCTGGATTCATATAGACCCTGCTATGTGGGATCTTGAGACCAACATTTGTTTTAGAAAAGCAAAGCCACTGTTGTTTTAGAAAAACAAAGCCACCATTGTTTCTCGCAGGGGAAATGATACAATGCAACTAACACATGTGATAAAATCAGTAAATCTTTATTACCTATCAAGTGACCAACATAATGTTGTGGGCATTCATATACTTTCAAAAAGTTAGTCCAGATGAAATCCTGTGAAGTAGGTATGACCTCCATTTTTGCTGATCTTACAATCATAATTAGCAGAAGGAGGACTGGGAGTTTTTCTACTATATCATGCTTCTTTCAGTGTCATGTTACTAAAACATATGTTCTTCTCATAAAAAAGGAGTCCTGGTGTGGCGCTATGGGTTAATGAGCTGGACTGCAAAGTCGGTTTGAATCACAAGGTTGGCGGTTCAAGCTCACCAGCTGCTCCTTGAAAACCCTATACGTGGTAGCTATGTGTTGGAACTGACTCGACAGCATTTAACAACAACAATGACATTGGTGGAACCCCTGAAACTATGGACCTTAGTCATCTGAAGCCTTCAACTAAACTCAATTTTCAGCCAAACAATAGACACATATACAAGGTGAACAGCAATATCAGGGAAGCAGGCACTCCTTAGAACAATCAACAATTTGAGCTCACGAAGCCAGCATTTGCACAAAGACAAAGGTTCTGAAAGTAGGAGGGAATAGGAAAGAAGGACAAATGGAAATGAGAAATAAAGAGAGGAAGTGAGTTAATTGCTGGTCCATTGTGGGGATTATAATCAATGGCATAAAACAAAATGTGTATGAATTATTTGATGGAAAATGTAGTTGCTCTGTAAACTTTCATCCAAACAGATATATTCATACATATATATGTTGTTGTTGTTAAGTGCCATCGAGTTGGTTCTGAATCATGGCGACCCTGTACAGGGTTTCCTAGCAACAGACAGAGACGGGGCTTGATGGCAGCTAGGGTGGAGGTGCAGTGAAGTTTGAAGTCAGCCACACCACAAAATACCAGGCAAAGTAGATCCAGGGCAGAGCTCCAAAACTCAGAACCACATAGCAAGGAATATTTAAAAGTTTGAAGCCTTATAGCTAGTGGAACTTGAAGCTGAAGTAAGAAATCGCATGCTTTTGAATCTGCTGGGCTCAGAGGCCCAGAGCTGACATCTTGGATGAGACCAAATGGCAATACCAAGCAGGGGAGCAGAAACACCACGGAAAAACGCTGAGGGAACCTTGGAGCAAAGAAGGACAATACACTTTGTCGGTTTTGCTTTGTTCTGATTTTCTTTTCTTTTAATTTTTTTGTATCTGGTATTTGCCCCACCCCCCCCACACACACACACTGTTTGCGCACCTCCATTCTGGTAACTAGAGGGGGTGCCTGAGTGAGTGGACACCCCCAACCCTCACCACTGGTGGGTTCTTCTGCCACGTATGCACACAGATACTCAGCGCAAGAGCAGGCCCTGAGCATTTTGTTGTTTTTTTTAAATACAGAAAAGGCCAACACAGAGCTATAGAGAGGGAAAGAGAGTTTAAAAACACAACAGGCCGAATATTAAATTAAAGCCTGAGGTACAGCGTAACAACCAACAATGGCATCTTGAAATCTCTTGCAGTGTTGAAAGCAAGAAGCTGAAGAGGGGACATTAAAATCATACTCATATTAGTCTACAGAATTTTTTATTATTATTATTTTTCTTCTCTCCCTCCTCTTCATTTTCTGTGATTATAGACTGCAGCATTCAGTATAGTTTTGTTTTGTTGTTGTTGTTTGGTTTTTTGTGTTTTTTTTCTAGTGTTGTTTTTCTGTTTTATGCTCACCCTTCTACCTTTGGGGGACTCTTTCTCTCTATATATTACCCAAGAAGAGACAGAAACTGCTGCCATATGTTGTTGTTGTCAGGTGCCATCAAGTCAGAACCGATTCATAGTGACCCCATGCACAGCAGAACGAAACAATGTCCAATCCTGGGCCAATC
>NW_006409933.1:7903-9636 GCF_000296735.1 Chrysochloris asiatica | reverse complement strand
CAAAAAAAAAAAAAAAAAAACCATAATGGCAGCAATTAATCCATACCTACATGGTTGTGAATCGGCTGCGAACCTTAAGGTCAGCATTTTGAAATTACTAGCGGCTCCACGGGAAAAGATGAGACTTTCTGCTCCTGTAAAGATTTACAGCTTCAGAAACCCTGTACAGGGTCGTTTTGGGTCGGAACCCACTTGATGGCACTAAACAACAACAACAACAACAACCAATAATGACACTGAATGTAAACAGATTAAATGCATGAGTTAAGAGACAGAGAGTGGCAGAATGGATAAGAAAACAAGATCCTTCAATATGCTGTTTGCAAGAAACATATCTCAGACGCAGAGATAAAAACAGATTAAAAGTCAAAGGATGGGGAAAAAATATACCAAGCTAATCGCAATAAAAAAGAACAGGAGTGGCAGTACTAATTTCTGATAAAATAAACTTTAAGGCAAAAACCAGCATAATAGAGAAAGATGGACATTATATCATGATTAAAGGGACAATTGATCAAGATGACATAACCATAGTAAATATCTATGCTCCCAATGAACGCGCTCCAAAATATATAAAGCAAACTCTAATAGATTTGAAGAAAGAAATAGATGAATCTACAATAATAGTGGGTGATTTTAATACAACACTTTCATAAATGGATTGAACATTCAGAAAGAAACAACAAAGATACAGAAGAACTAAACAACACAATCAGCCAACTAGACCTCATAGGTGTGTACAGAGCATTCAATCCAACTGCACAGTACATATTTTTTTCAAGTGCACATGGAACGTTCTCCAGAATAGACCATGTTTAAGGCTACAAAACAAACCTCCATAAATTTACAAATATCAAAATACTACAAAGCATCTTCTCACACCACAATGCTATCAAATTAGAAATCAACAATAGGAAGACCAAGGAAATTAAGTCAAATACATGGAAACTGAATAACACCATACTGAAAGCAACTGGGTAGTAGAAGAAATTAAACATGAATTCACAAAGGTCCTAGAAACGAATGAGAAGGAAAACACAAAATACCAAAATCTTTGGGACACAGTGAAAGCAGTGCTGAGAGGACAATTTATTGCAGTGAACACAAACATCCAAAAAGAAGAAAGAACCAAAATTAACACATTAACACAGCATCTACAACAATTAGAAACAGATGAACAGAGGGAACCTACATCCAACAAAAGAAAATAAATAATAAAGATTAGAGCAGAAATAAATGAGATAGAAATCAGAAAAACTATAGAACAATCAACAGGACAAGAAGCTGGTTCTTTGAAAGGATTAACAAAATTGACAGACTACTGGAAAACCTAACAAAATAAAAGAGGGAGAAAACACAAATAACACTCATTAGAAACCACCTGGGCAGTGTCACAGCCGAACTAAAGAAAATCGAAAGGATAATAACAGAATACTATGAAGAGTTGTACTTTAATACATTTGAAAACTTAGAAGACATGGATATATTTTTAGATAAACACTACCTACCTAAACGTACACACAGTGAAGTAGAAAACATGAATAGACCCATAACAAAAGAAGAAATTGATCAGGTCATCAAAAGACTCCCATTCAAAAAAGTCCAGGCCCAGATAGCTTCACTGGTGAGTTCTATCAAACATTCAGGGAAGAGCTGTCACCAATTCTACTCAAATTATTCCAGAATATAGAGGAGGATGGAAAACTTCCTAATACATTTTGTGAAGCAAGTAT
>NW_006409933.1:4677-5933 GCF_000296735.1 Chrysochloris asiatica | reverse complement strand
AGAAGATATATGCACACCAATGTTCATAGCAGCACTATTTACAATAGCAAAAAGATGGAGACAGCCGAAGTGCCTATCAACTGAAGAATGGATAAGCAAACTGTGGTACACACACACACAATGGAATACTATACTACTTTGAAGAACAACAATGAAGCTGCAAGCCACCATGTAACATGGATGAACCTTGAGGATATTATGTTGAGTGAAATTAGTCAGTCACAAAAGGAGAAATACTGCATAGGACCACTAGTGTAAAACACTAAGAAAAAGAACCCATATTAAAGTCGGGGTTGGGATTCTTTGCTGGTTGTTGGAATATGGGGAGTGGGGTGAGGGGAGGGAGGGGAAGGTGGATCACAGGGCAGGGAATAGACACAGGATAGTTTGGGTGCTAGGGATGAGGCAATATACAAGAAGGGGGAGGGGAATGGAACAACAAAGTGGATGGGAGAACAATTAGGCAGGTTTGCATGGGCTAAGTGTGACAGAGGTAAATAATAATGTATGCACAACCTTGGAACAACAGGGCTCTGGGATACAGGGACTGAGACATGGTTGGAATGGGGAAAATGGGAAAACTAATGTTAAGATGCTTGGCTGTCTATTGAATCTTAGTTTCCCTGGCATATCATTATAAGATAGACTCTGCAGGGGGAGAGAAAGGAATAGCCAGAAATATCACCATAGAAAGCTTGTAAGTCCATCTTCTGCCTATAACTGGTTGGAATACCTAAAATGGGGCTATAATGTGCCCAGTGAAAGAGGCCTCCTGCATTACATAAGACCCTCTGCATTACATAAGACTATAGGTGGAATCTTGAACAGCATCCAGAATCTTCAGAGGTGGGAAATTTCCACTTGAAAGGACAGGCAGACCAGCCTGGAGTGGCTAGAAGAACAGAAGATACTACTTGAAAGGCCGACAGGAAGAATACAAAACAATATAGACAGACCTACCGACTGATTACTATAAGAGCAAGCAAGTTGCTTGCCCAGGAGACATCAAAGCAAGTGGTCGGGTCCCCTCAGAGCAAACCGCCTTCCAAGACTAAGACTCAATGGGAATACATGCTCTGATTGGTGATCACGTTCATCACCGATAAGGGAAAGTGAGGGAAAAACAGCAATGAAACTTTGAGGTAAGCCCTACAATGTTCAATAGACTTCTGTGAACACAGGTGGAGACCTGGTTGGCCAGCAGTGTGGCAAATCCTGGGGACTCTTGGGCCCAGAGTCAGTGACATAGCTACAGA
>NW_006409933.1:2306-3807 GCF_000296735.1 Chrysochloris asiatica | reverse complement strand
AAAAAAAAAACCTATGACAGCTGGTTTCGACTTTAATTGAAAATTAAATTGAGATTAAATTCACCTTTAACTTGGGGGCTTTTAATTTTCAGTTCTAAAGTGAACATGTGGACATGACATCACATTGATGTTTATGCTCTTGGAAAAGAAGATAGAAGACATTAGAACACTCTATTACCACCACTTGTGTGCTAGTTTGTCATATTGTGGTGCTTTGCATGTAACTGTGAGCCAGAAGCTATGCCACCATTATATCAAACACCAGCAGGGTCACCCATGGTGGACAGGCTTCAGTGGAGCTTCCAGACTAAGATAAACTAGGAAAGATTTGGAAGTCTACTTCTTAAAGTTGGTCAATGAAAACATTATGAGTAGCAGAAGAAAATTTTCTGATATAGCGCCAGAAGTTGAGTCCCTCTTGTTGGAAGGCATTCAAAATACTACTGGGAAAGTGGCCTCCTCAAAGTAGAATTGACTTTAATAATGTGGATGGAGCAAAGCTTTCAAAGCCTTCATTTGCTGATGTTCAACTCAAAATGAGAAGAAACAGCTACAAACATTCATTATTAATGAAAGTGTGGAATGTATGAAGTGTAAATCTAGAAAAAATGGAAGCTATAAAAAATAAAGTGGAAAGCAAAAAAGATCAATATCCTAGGCATTAGTGAGCTACAGTGTACTGGTATTGGCTTTTTTTTAATCAGACAATCCTATGGTATACTATGTCAGAAACTACTAACTGAAAAGAAATGGCATTGCATTCATCATCAAAAAGAACATTTCAGCTGTATCCCGAAGTATAATGCTGTCAGCGATAGGATGATATCTACACACCTACAAGAAGACTAGTTAACACTATTCAAATTTATGCACCAACCATTAATGCCAAAGATGAAAAATTGAAGATTTTTATCAACTACTGTAATATGAAATTGATCAAATGTGCAATCAAAATGTATTGATAATTACTGAGAAAGTTGAAACCAAAGAAGGATCAGTAATTGGAATATATAGCCTTGATGATAGAAACAGTAGTGGCATTCACATGATAGAATTTTGGAAGACCGACAACATTCATTGCAAATACTTTTGGAAATAACAAAATATACTTGGATCTCACCAGATGGAATACACAGGAATCATATTGACTACATCTATGAAAAAAGACTATGGAAACGTTCAATATCATCATTCAAAACAAGGCATGGACTGACAGTGGAACTAATCATCAAGTTGAAGCTGAGGAAAATTCAAACAAGTCCATGAAACCACCATACAAGCTTGTGTATATCCCACCTGAATTTAGAGACCATCTGAAGAATAGATTTGATATACTGAACACCAATCACCAAAAATCAGATGAGTTGTGGAATGATATCAAGGGCTTCATTCATATATTGTTGTTACTGTTAGATGCCATTGAGTCTGTACCGACCCATACCGACCTTATGCACAACAGAACAAAACACTGCCTGATCCTGAGCCAACCTCACTACTGTTG
>NW_006409933.1:0-526 GCF_000296735.1 Chrysochloris asiatica | reverse complement strand
ATAGAACCCAGATTCTCATATTATTTGCTCAGCATACAGGTTGAATAAGTATGGTGAAAGAATACAACACTGTTGTACACCTTTCTTAATTTTAAACCATTCAGTGTTCCCATGCTCTGTTCGAAAAACTGCCTCTTGGTCCAGGTACAGATTCCTCATGAGCCCAAATAAGTGTTCTGGAATACACATACTTCACAATGTTGTCCAAAACTTGTCATGATCCACACAATCAAAAGCCTTTGAGTAGTCAATAAAGCACAGGTAAACATCTTTCTGATATTCTCTGCTTTCAACCAAGATGCACCAGATGTCAGCAATGATATCCTTCTTTCCACAGCCTCTTCTGAATCCGGCTTGAACCTCTAGAAGTTCTCTGTCAATGCATGCTTGCAGCTGTTTCTGTATTACCTTTAGTAAAACTTTACTCACACGGGATATCAAAGAGATTGTCTGATGATTTCTGCATTCCATTGGGTCACCTCTCTTTGGAATGGGCACAAATAAGGATCTCTTCCAATCAGTCAGC
>NW_006409932.1:14837-19845 GCF_000296735.1 Chrysochloris asiatica | reverse complement strand
ACAAATATGTATCTCTTCCAATCAGTCGGCCAGAAAGTTGTCCTCCAAATTTCTTGGCAGAGTTGAGTGAATGCCTCCTGTGCCGCCTCACTTTCTTGAAATATTTCAAGTTGTATTCCACCAATTCCTGGTGCCTTGTTCTTTGCCAAATCCTCAATGCCCCTTGGACTTCTTCCTTCAGTATCATTGGCTCTTGATTATATGCTAGCTCTTGAAACGTTTGAACATCAAGCGTTTCCTTTTGGTACAAGGACTTTGTGTATTCCTTCCATTTTCTCTTGATGCTGTCTGCATTATTCAATATTTTGCTCAGAAATTCTTTCAGTAACAAAAGTCAAGGCTTGAATTTTTTCTTCAGTTCCCCCAGCTTGTGAAAAGCTGAGAGTGTTCTTCCTTTTTGGTTTTCTGATTCCAGATCTTTGCACGTTTTGTTGTAATATTTGGTTTTATCTTCTCAAACTTATCTTTGAAATGTTCATATTCAGCTCTTGGACCTCCTCATTTCTTCCATTTGCTTTAGCATCTCTACACTGGAGAGCAAGTTTCAGTGTCTCTTCTGACATCCATTTTGAACTTTCCTTCTTTCTTGTCTTCTTAATGACTTTTTGCTCTCTTCATGTATGATGTTCTTGATGTCATCCCACAACTTTTCTGGTCTTTGGTCTTTAGTGTTTAATGTATCAAATCTGTTATTCAGTTGATCTCTAAATTCAGGTGGGATATATTCAAGGTCATATTTTGGCTCTTGTGGACTTCTTTTCATTTTCTTCAGCTTCAGTTTGAATTTGCAGATGAGCAATTGATGGTCTGTTCCACAATCTGCCCCTTGCCTTGTTTTCACTGTTGATATGGAGCTTTTCCATCGTCTCTTTCCACAGATATAGTCTATTTGATTTCTTTGTATTCCACCTGGCGAGGTCCGTGTGTATAATCATCTCTTATGCTGTCTAAAGAAGGTATTTGAAATGAACAAATAGTTGGTTTTGTAGAATTATATCATGTGCTCTCCAGCTTCATTTCTATCACCAAGGCCATATTTTACAACAAATGATCCTTCTTCTTTACTCCCAGCCTTCGCATTTCAATCACCAATAATGATCAATACATCTTGATTGCATGTTTGATCGATTTCAGATTGAAGAAGTTGGTAGAATTCCTCTATTTCACCCTCACCGACTTCAGTGGTTTGTGCTTAAATTTGAATAATAGTGGTATTAACTGGTCTTCCCTGGAGGCACATGTATGTTATCCTATCACAGACAGTGATGTACCTCATGACTGATCTGGATATGTTCTTTTTGACAATGAATGCAACACCATTCCTCTCAATTTTTCATTCCTGGCATAGTAAATCATGCAGTTGTTAGATTCAAAATAGCCAACACCAGTCCATTTTAGCTTACTAATGCCTAAGATATCAATGTTTATGCATTCCATTCATTTTTGACAATTTCTAATTTTCCTAAATTCATACTTCTTACATTTCATATTCCAATTTTCAATGGATGTTTATAGCTGTTTCACTTCATTTTGAGTTATGCCCCATCAGCAAATGAAGGTCCCTACTAGCTTTACTCCATTCGCGTCATCATGGCCAACTCTACTTTAAGGAGCCAGTTCTTCTTCAGTCGCATTTTGAGAGCATTCCAACCTGAGGGACTCATTTTGTGGCACTATATCTGACAGTGTTTCTGTGCCATTCATAAGATTTTTCAGTGACTAAATATTTGGAAGTAATTTGTCACTTGTTCTTCCTAGTCTGTCTTCATCTGGAAGCTCATCTGAAGCCTATCCACCATGGGTGACCCTGCTGGTATTTAAATACCAGTGGCATAGCTTCCAAAATTACAGCAACTCACAAGCCACCACAGTACAACAAACTGACAGACGTGTTGTGGTCAGATTACAGCCTCACAAAACCTGGTGGACTTCTACTATGTCCTAGAGGATTGCTATGAATCAGGATCAACTAAATGGTTGTGAGTTTTGTTTGGTTCAGGTTTGAGCTGGTCTTGTGATAATACAGTCACAATCTTCAATGTCCTGCTTTTAGTTTTAACAGACTTCTTAAATTGAGAGTTTGATTTATTTCCAAATGGAAAACAATATATTAATATATATATTCAAATGATCCTTTCATGACACTTCTCATCATTTAATCAATTACATAGCAGTCAGGGCAAACATTTGAGGTTGGGAGAGCTTGTATTTTACGCATACTGTTACCATTAACATTGTGTTGTTAAGTGCCTTCGAGTTGATACCTACTCACAGCGACCCTTGTAGGGTCTCCAAGGAGTGGTTGGTGGGTTTAGGAGTCCAGTGTTTTTCCTAACATGCTACATTATTTCCAACCCCTCATTCCTATCGCTAATGCTCTGTTGATATTTTTTGTGTTGCTGAACCATATAATTTGATGAGTTCATCTTACAAAAATTAGGATTCTTTATAATGTAGTACTGCAAGATAATGCATAAAACTGCAAGGTCAGGCATTCAAACTCACCAGCTTCTCCTCAGAAACCCTACATAGGGTAGCTATGAGTTGGAATCAACTTGTGGCACTTAACAACAACAACAAATCATGTTCATATACAGAAAAAAGTACAGCCTAGTATTTTCTAGATGTAAAAAATAGCTGTTATTTTCTTTCATTGAAATGATCTCACCATGTAATTTCATTAGTCAAACAGATTTGTCATAATTTTTAGATCAGTAGTGTTTTACAGTGAGATTCCATCCAGTTGGAAAATTTGCTGTGGGGAATTTCTTGACTTGGCCTTATTGAAAAGTTACAAAGCCCTATGTAAGAAGAGAATCCATAGGTTCGGGTCAGTTATTTTCATTGTTTCATTTAGAGTTTTTACTTTTTAATTACATGATGTTGTTGTTGTTAAGTGCCGTCAAGTTGGTTCTGACCCATAGCGACCCTGTATAGGGTTTCCAAGGAGCGACTGGTGAGCTTGAACCACTGACTTTGTGGTTCAAGCGACTTTCCAGTCTGACACATTAGCCCACAGCGCCACACCAGGACTCTATAATTACATGATAGATCCTCCCATTTCTTTCCACCTGTTTTGATATCTCCTATTACCTTTCTTATCTTTCCTGGGGTTTTTTTCCCCAAGTTTGTATTGTGAATTGGGTAAATGCTTATAGACAAGATCAGTTTTTTATTCAATAATTTCATATACATTTTGTCTCATATCATTGATTGCTATCCCTCTTATCCCACATCATATGTATGCTATCCCATAGCCCACTTCTTTCCTGTGTATCTTATGTCCATTCCTCCTTCTATCCTCACTATTGGGTAAATGCTGCCCTTTTGATATCAAATGGTTGATTATTCTAAGGTGCTCAGACTTCACTAGTGTTACCATTTCTCTTAGAGACCTCTCTATTATTTTGCTGAAAATTGAGCCATAGGAGTGAGTTCATTTACAGATGGAAGGATGACTGCATGTCATAGTCTCAGGGTTACTCCACTCTTCATTTGACCAATGTCACTTTTAGTATTAGTGTTCGAGTTTACTGTTTAGTAGGCTTTTTCTGGAGTCCTGTTGTGGCGCTGTGCGTTAATGTGCCAGACTGTAAAGCCATTTAAACTGCAAGGTTGGCAGTTCAAGCTCACCAGCTGCTCCTCGGAAACCCTATACAGGGTTGCTATGGGTCGGAATCGACTTGATGACACTTAACAACAACAATAACAAACTTTTTGTAACCTACTTATGAATGTTTACTCAGTTATCTTAGACTTCTGTCACAAATTGAGTGAATGTACCTAATATTTACTGCTGATTACTGAACATTTTGTCATAGTTGATAATGTATGGTTCTGTAAAACAAGCACTAGACTTCAAACCATAAAGTTAGAAGTTCAAGCACACTACCTACTGTGGGAGAGAATGATGAGACACTCTGCTTCTGCAAAGATTTGCAGCCTTGGAGACCCTATTTGTTGTCAAGTGTCATTGAGTCAGTTTTGGAAACCCTATACAGGGTCAATTTAAGTTGGAACCAGCTTAACAGCACTTAACAACAACAATAGCAAAAACAAAATATTGTGGATAAATAATTTCCTATTTGGAAAACTTGTTACTGCCAGTGATATACTTTTAACTTGGGAAGTAAGTCATTAAGTGAGATGTTTTGGGGAATAACTTTAAAGTTTTGCAGCGCACATCCATGATTGCATTGAAGATCAAATAACAAACAAACAAAATTCATTAGAAACATTAGTAAATATACAAAAATAGTATATAAAATAATGATCTAAAAATAAGAAAAATTTACTCATAAAATACAATTTAGCTACATAAATTGTGTGCTGAGATGTATTACCTATATAATTACCATTGGTGATTAAATATATTACTTTTTTTTAACCTTTTGGCAAAATGACAAATGTCACCATCCTATAAGAATTTTATCAGTTTGTACTGTGTTTTGAAGAAGAATGTGGAATTCACATTAGAGGAAGACTCATTAACAAACAGATGACCCAATCTTTCTTGTGGGAAGAGAAAGAGCTTTAAAATACTTATGGATGAAGAGCAAAGACTTGCACTTTAGTGTAAAGAAAACAAAATATTTCACAACACTACCAATAAATAACATCATAATAAATAGAGAAAAAAATTGAAGTTTTGAAACACTTCATTTTACTTGGATCCACAATCAGAACTCATGAAGGCAGCAATCAAGAAATCAAGTGATGTATTGCATTAGGCAAAACTATTACAAAAGACCCCTTTAGGGTGTTCAAGAGCAAATATATTAGTTGAAGACTAAGGTCCACCTGATAGAAGTCATGATATTTTCAGTATCTTCATATGTATGTCAAAGTTGTTGTTGTTAGGTGCCATTGAGTCGGTACCACCCAAAGTGACTTTATGCATAGCAGAACAAAACAATGCCTGATCCTTGGCTAACCTTACTACTGTTGCCACGCTTAAGACCATCGATGCTGCCACTTGGCTTATCCATTTCGTTGGGGGTCTTCCTCT
>NW_006409932.1:8509-13476 GCF_000296735.1 Chrysochloris asiatica | reverse complement strand
AACCATTTCCTTTTGGTACAGTGACTCTGTGTATTCCTTCTATCTTCTCTAGATGCTTTCGGCATCATTCAATAATTTGCCCAGAGAATCTTTTAATAACGAAAATCAATGATTGAATTTTTTCTTCAGTTCCCCCAGCTTGAGAAATGCTGAGCATGTTCTTACTTTTTGGTTTTATGACTTCAGATCTTTGAACATTTTGTTGTAATATTTGACTTTATCTTCTGGAGCTGATCTTTGAAAATTTCTCCAGCTTTTATACTTCCTCATTTCTTCCATTTGCTTTAGCATCTCTATGCTGGAGCACAGGTTTCAGTGTGTCTTCTGACATCCATTTTGACATTTTCCTTCTTTCTTGTCTTCTCAATGAGTGTTTGCTTTCTTCACATATGATCTTGATGTCATCCCACAACTCTTCTGATCTTCGGTCTTTAGCATTTAATGTATCAAATCTGTTCTTCAGATGATCTCTAAATTCAGGTGAGATATATTCAAGGTCATATTTTAGCTCTTGTGGACTTGTTTTCATTTTCCTCAGCTTCAGTTAGAATTTGCATATCAGTAATTGATGGTCTGTTCCACAGTCTGCCCCTGGCCTTGTTCTGACTGATGACATGGGGCTTTTCCATCATCTCTTTCCACAGATGTAGTCAATTTGATTTCTATATAGTCCATCTGGTGAGGTCCATGTGTATAGTTGTCTCTTTTGCTGTCTAAAGAAGGTATTTGAAATGAACAAATCATTGTTTTTGCAGAATTGTATCACACGTTCCCCAGCATCATTTCTATTACCAAGGCCATATTTTCCAACTACTGATCCTTCCTCTTTGCTCCTAATCTTTGCATTCCAATTACCAGTAATGATCAATGCATCTTGATTGCATGTTTGATCAATTTCAGATTGAAGAACATGGTAGAATTTTCCTATTTCTTCCTCACTGGCTTTAGTGGTTGGTGTATAAATTTGAATAATAGTGGTAATAACTGGTCTTCGCTGTAGGCACATGGATATTATCCTATCACAGATAGCATTGTACCTCATGACCTCATGACTGATCTGGCTATGTTCTTTTTTACAATGAATGCAACACCATTCCTCTTCAATTTGTCATTACCGGCATAGTAAACTATGTGGTTGTCAGATTCAAAATGGCCAATGCCAGTCCACTTCAGCTCACTAAGACCTAAGATATAGATGTTTATACGTTCCATTTCATTTATTGACAACTTCCAGTTTTCCCAGATTCATACTTCTACATTCCATTGTTCCAATTTTCAGTGGATGTTTACAGCTTTTTCACTTCATTTTGAGTTATGCCCCATCAGCAAATGAAGGTCCCATGGGCTAGTCTCCTACCGGCTTTACTCCATTCTCATCATCACGGTCAACTCTACTTTGAGGAGGCAGCTCTTCCCCAGTCGCATTTTGAGTGACTTCCAACCTGAGGGGCCTATTTTCTGGTCTATATCTGACAGTGTTTCTCTGCTATTCATAAGGTTTTCTGTGACTAAATATTTGGAAGTAGTTCGTCACTCCTTCTTCCTAGTCTGTCTTTTTCTGGAAGCTCATCTGAAACCTGTCCACCATAGGTGACCCTGCTGGTATTTAAAATACTGGTGGCATAGCTTTCAAAATCGCAGCAACTCACAACCCACCACAGTGCGACAAACTGACAGACGAGTTGGTGGCTGTTTGGTTTTAAGTGGAAACTGTCACTTTAAATTTAGAGGAGATCTGTGCACATGCATAAGAGAAACCTCCAGGGGTGGAGGTGGGGTGTCCATTTGCTCAGGCATTCCCTGTAGTCACCAAAATGGAGGTGCACAGACAGCGAGAGACTAATGAACAGATACTTAAAAAAAACAACGTCCACACCTGTATCTCCACGATCCTGTCAGGCATTCATGCCTGTTCTGATCCTTGCCCTGCTTGGTCTCTCCCAAGATGGCGACTCCGGGAGCAGCTGAGCATCTTGAATTAGAAAGCAATGGATTTGTTGATTCTGCGACAAATTCCACTATATATAAGCCTTCCAGGCTTCTAAAATATTCCTTTATATGTGGTCCAGAGCAGACAATGAATAAAGAAAACTATTGAAGAAATCCATGTATTTGAATTATGGCATTCGTGAAGAATATTAAATTTTACATAGACTGTCAGAAGAACAAACAAATCTGTCCTGGAAGAAATACAGCCAGAATGTTCAGTACAAGTGAGAATGGCAATATTTTGCCTCTCATACTATGGACCTGTTATCAGGGGGCCAGTTCCTGGGGAAGGACATCATACTTGGATTGACACAGTGGCAGCAGCAATGGCTCAAACATAATAATTGTGAGGATGACACAGGACTGGGCAGTATTTCCTTCTGTTGTACACAGGGTCACTATGAATACAAAATGACTAGATAGCACCTAACAACAATAACACAGTGTTTTGTAATCACCATTTTATAACCACATGTTGTTGGGGTTTTTTTGGTATTTTTTTCTTTTGTATGTCTTAAACTTCCATTAACCCATTAGTCCCTCTTAGATTTCATTTACAGCAAACTTAGTCCCTTAGTTATTGTCATTTTGATTTCAGATTTCTCTATCACACTGTTCCTCTGTAAGAGCAGTGGTATGAATGTGGGGGCTATGTGTATGTGTGTGTTCTGTTGTACCCCAAGTCTAGAAGAGTGTATAGAAAATTGAGTGAGATAGTTATTTACCCACATAAAATTCTGAATTTTAAATTATTTATTCTTTAATAATTAATAGTCAAATCTTCTCTCTAATAATATCTATAAATTATTTTTGACACACCTTAAACATCTCTGTTAAATTACATTGGCATTCAAGATTATGGTTAAGAGACATTAGTCTCTCTTTAGAGTTACCACGATTCCATAAACACATTTAAAGGACAAATGGCAAATTGGGGAGGGGGGAATTGTAACCATTCTAACATACACAAAAGAAAAACCAATGCTCTCTGAAGCACCCCGAGAATTTAGAAAGAATAAAAGATTGCTATAGAAATACAAAGAATATGATTCAGAAATCTCTGAAATAGAAACCCAAACGGCCACGAAGCAAATGAAGAAATAACCTAACCCCAGTCATAATTAAATCAAGGAATGTTCTAACCTTGATGACACAGACATTTTTTACAGATCATATTGACAAAAAAGTAGATTAATAATACCCTAAGCATTGCAGAGCATCTGAAACAGAAAGGCACGGTCATATATTGTTGATCTGAGAGTAAATTGGCAGAACCATTTCAGAGAGCAATTTATCTGTATTTCTCAAAAATTTAAACGCTGAAATCCATTAACTGATTAATTTTATTTCTATGAATCAACCCTGCAAAGACTTTCCACTGATATTCAAAGATGTTTGTACAAATGGCCCCTAAAATAATATATGTGACAGTCAAATATTAGAAAAAAATCTTAATGGCCATCTTTGGTAAAATTATATGGAATCAATAAAATGCATTACATGTACATATCTAAAAATCAGAAAATTTACATGAAAAAACTTGCCTTTTCTTAAGAAAAAGATTCATTTAAAAAACATATTTAATTATAATTATTTTATTTTGATATAGAAGAGATATGTTGTTGTTGCTGCTAAGTGCCATTGAATCAGATCCAACTCATAGTGACCCTGTATAGGGTTTCTGAGAAACAACTGGTGAATTTGAACCACCAACCTTGTAGTTCGAACCAGCCTGTGGTCCAGTGTTTAATCCAACAACACCACACCAGGACTCCATAGAAGAGAGATATACATGTATGATATACTTATATATGTACATATGTAATTGTTTGAAAACATTTTTTTTTAATGTGTAAGATAAAAAGTCTAAAATTGTACACTCCAAATTGTCAACTATGATTACCTCTGGGAATTGGATATGGGTTCCTAAGTGAGTGACTTACTCTCCTTTATTTATCAATTATTTTTTTTAAGTTGTGAGCTAATTCGTTTCCCAATCAACAATTTATACACGTTTTGCTTTTTTAAAATCAATTGCAATCCTACAATTTGAAAACGGTTTCTGTACTTCTTCTCTGGGCTTCTCACTTTCATTGGTCTTTCCCTTCTACCCGTCCCTGCCTTCTAAGCTTTATCCTACGACCAACACTGCCCTTTTAATTTCATGTGTCTGATTGTTCTAAAAAGTGTATACATATTTGATGTTACTGTATTGTTCACCTTATAGACTTATCTTTTTATCATTTGACTACAAGTTGAGTCCCAGGGGTGAGTTTAATTCCAGGCTGGAGGGGTGATTAAGGCCACAGTTTTGGGGGTTGCACTAGTTTCCATTAGACCAATAAGCCTGGTCACTTTTATGATTTTGAGTTTTGTTACACAGTTTTCTCCTGCTTCATCCACAGCCTCCTATTGTGAGCCCATGCAGATCAGTTAGCAGTGATAACTCAGTACCAGCAAGATCTTCTGGTTTTTGAATTGTATAGACTGGGGTTCATACAGCCCATTAAGTCTTTGAACTAATTATTTCCTTGTGTTTTTTTGCACTAGTCTTTGCTTTGGACTGGAAAAGCCCAATAGTTGCACCTTAGATTGTCCCTCACAATTTTTATAAGACCCCAGTCGATATTTACCAAAGTAAGACATGTAACATTGTATGTATTTATGCCATACATTATTGCCCTTAAATTTACTCCTGGAGTCCTAGTGTGGTGTCCTAGGACAAGCACTCGACCTCAGGGTCAGTGTGAACCTCAAGGTCAGTGGATCAAACTCCCTAACTGCTCCTCAGAAACCCTATACAGGGTAGCTATAAGTCAGAACAGATGCAATGGCATTTAACAACAATTTTTCTTCTAGTTTCTTTTTCTTTTTTTTTTTTTTTAATAATCTTAACAAATATAAGATTTACACTTAGGTCTTTGATCTATATTGATGTAGTTTTTATATATGATGAAAGCTATGAATCCTGTTTTAGT
>NW_006409932.1:3425-8409 GCF_000296735.1 Chrysochloris asiatica | reverse complement strand
TGTAATCTTCACAATTTTAGGTTTTACACTTAGGTTATTGATCTATCTTGAGTTAGTTTTTATATATGATGAAAGCTATGAATCCTGTTTTAGTTTTCTGCAAATGGTTATCCAGTGTTGCCAGAACTACTTTTTAGAGAAACTGTCACTTCCTCATTTAATGAGTTTCAGTTCTTTATCAAAGATCAGCTGTCTATAAATGGGTACATTTACTTCTTGGTTCTTAATTCTGTTCCATTGGTATATGTGTCTGTCATTGTACCAACACCAGGCTGTTCTGACTACTGTGGCTTTGTAGTAGATTTTGAGATCTGAGAGTGGGAGATCTCCTACTTTGTTCTCTCTTTAGTAGTGCTTCAAATAAGTGTTATGTAATCTGGATTGGAACTGCATTATATTTGTAGATCATTTTGGGTATTACTGACATTTTCACAATGTTAAGTCTTTCTATCCAAGTTGTTGTTATTGTTGTTCAGTGCCATAGAGTCGGTTTCAACTCATAATGTCCCTGTATACAGTTTCCAAGGAGTGGCTAGTGAGTTTGAACCACTGATCTGGTGGTTGTCAGTCCAGTGCTTATCCTACTGCGCCACACTAGGAACCCTTTAAATGTGGTATATTTATGTTGACCTCTTATAGTTTCTTATAGCAGAATAGTTGTTGTTAAGTATTAGTAGTGTATTGTAATTTTTTTTTATGTAGGTCTTTTGTGTCTTTGGTCAGATTTACTCCTAAAAACTTCGTCTTTTGTATGGTTATTGCAAACTGTATTGTTTTTTTCTGGTTTCCTTAACAAACTTATTTTGCTAGTGTAAAGGAATCCAACTAATTTTTATATGTTACACCCTATCACTCAGCTGAATCTTTCTATTCGTTCCTTGCTGAGTCTTTTGGGTTTTCTTTGTATAGAATCATATGATATCATCTGAAAATAGAAAGTTTTACTTCTTCTTTGATAATTTGGATGCCTTTTATTCTTTCTTGTTATACTTCCAATACAATATTGAACAGCATTGATGATAAATAACATCCCAGTCTGCTTCTCATTTGTAAGACAAATATTTTCAGTTTCTCGGTTGAGAACAATGTTGGCCACTGGTTTTGGGTATGAACCGTTAATTATGTTGAGGAATTTCCCTTCTATTCCAAGATTGCTGAACTTTTTCAAATAACGTGTGTTGTATTTTGTCACATGCCTTTTTCACATCAATTGATATAATTGTGTGGTTATTTTCTTAGTTTTATTTCTGTGGTAGATTACATTAATTATTTTTCTGATGTTGAACCATCCTTGTGTAACTGGTCATACCACTTGGTAATGATGTATTATTTTTTGTTTTTGTTTTGATATGTTGTTAGATTCTATTGAGTAGAATTTTGTTGAGAATCTTTGCACCTATGTTAATGAGAGATAATAATCTTTAATTTTCTTTTTTAGTTTTGGTATCAGGGTATCAGTGAATTTAGGAATATCCTATCCTTTTCTATACTCTGGCTTAGTTTGAGTAGAATTGATGTCAGATCTTCTCTGAGTGTTTGATAGTAATCTCCAGTGAAATTATCTAGACCAGGACTTCTATTGTTGGGGTTTTTTTAAAAAAAATAATCTGTTCAGTTTCTTCTCTTACAATGGGGCTATGCAAATTTTCTGCATCAGATAGTGTTAGGTTAGATAGGTTGTGTATTTTTACAAATTTGTCATTTTCTTTTAGGTTTGCAAATGTGTTGCAGTACAGTTCTATATATTATTCTGTTACTACTCTTTTGTATTTCAGTAGGTCCGGTTACAACTTTGCCTATTTCAGTTCTTATTTGTGATGTTTGTATCTTCTCCTTTTTCCCTTTGTTAAATTCTCAGTGGTTTGTCAACTTTATTAATCCTTTCAAATAATCCACCCTTGTGGATTTTTTATATTGTTTTTCTACTTTCAGTTTTATTTGTTACTGCTTTAATCTGTATTAGTTCCTTTCTTCAGATGACTAGCGGCTCTTTATGTTGTTTTTTTTCTAATTGTTGGAGATGTTGGGTTAAGGGATTAATTATTTTTCTTCTTATATGTGTGTGTTTATGGCTATAAGTTATCCTCTGAACACTGCTTTTGTTGTGTTTCAGAGATTTTGGTATGTTGTGTTTTTATTCTTACTTGATTCAAGGAACTTTTTTCATTTTGATTTTACACTTATTTTATTACATAGTGGTTTTTAAGCAGAGTGCCAATCAGAATCTGTGTGTTTGATTTTCCCTGGGTCTTCCTGCTATTGATTACTAATTTTATAGCACTGGGATCTGATAAAATTCTTCATCCTGCTTCAATTAAAAAAAAAAAAAAATCATTGCGTTGTACTCTGTGGCCTAACATACAATCTTCTGAAGAATGTGACACGTGCACTAAGAAAAAATGTATATTATGCTGTTGTAGGATGACGTGTTCTGTGTACATCTATGAGATCTAATGGGTTGATTGTAGTACTTAAATTTTTTTGTGTCTTTGTTGAATTTCTTTTTAGTTGTTCTGTCTGCTGTTCTTTGAAAGTGGTGTATTAAAAGTTTTTACTATTATTGTGTGCCTCTGTAAGTAAGATAAGCACTGGACTGCTAATCTCAAGGTCGGCCATTTAAACCCACCAGCCACTCATAGGAAACCTTATACAGGCTCACAAGGATTCAAAACCGATTCAACGACACTCACCTATTATTGCAGAGTTGTCTATTCTAGCCTATTCTGTTAAAGTTTGATTTATGTATCTTGAGGCTCTTATACTGAATTTGTAGATATTTGTTATGGTTATGCCCACTTGTTGTACTGACCCTGTTGGATTGACCCTTTGGACATGACATAATATATTTTCTTCCTGAGTTTTGCCTTTAAGTTTATTTTATCAAAAATACATATTGCCACTCCTGCTTCTTTGTGGTTGCCATTTGCTTGACATGTGTGTTTCTGTCCTTTGATTGTGTGCTTATTTTGTCTTTGTGTTTAAAGTGTGTCTCTTAAATAGCATATTGATAATTCATGATTTCTTTTCCATTCTGCTAGTCTGGCTCTTGCCTGGATCATTTGTTTCTGTGTAATTATTGGCAGATATGAATTTACTACTGTTGTTTTACTGTATGTGTGTGTGGTGTTGATTTCTTGCTCAACATATTTTTCTGTGTTAATGTATTTTTGATTACAGATACCTAATCATTTTCTTAGTTGTCGATTTAGTATTTATTGAGACTTCATGATAGTTTTTTTTTTTTTTTAATTTGGTGAGAAGGTTTATTAATTTTCTTTGAAGTATCTTTAGTTTATTATTATCTTCCCAAATTTAAAGTCATTCATTCTATCTTGATGTCATCTTGATTTACTCTCCTTTGGGAAGTTATGTAACTTCATCATTTAGTCCTACTTGATGCTTTGCTGTTAAGTGTCATTGAGTCAGTTTTGACTCATAGCGTCCTTGTATAGGGTTTCTGAGGAACAACTTGTGGGTTTGAAACTGCCATTCTCGTGGTTCAGACTTACCTAGTAATCATGTGCATTATCCTGCAGCACCACACCAGGACTTGATATCTCCCTATTTTCAATTGTAGATTTATCTTATTTTTGATACTTATATATCAGGCTTTATTTCCATGTGTGTTTGCATGTGTCTTCAGATTTCAGTTGTTGTCTGACATTGTTGGCTTTGTCAGCAGGACTTGCTTTAACTTTGCTTTTAAAATTGGTTTGGATTTTACAAATTGCCTTTAATTTCTATTAATGTCCTAGTTTTATCATAATATTTGAGGGGCAATTTTTCTAGAGATATAATTCTTGTTTGCCAATATTTTTTCTTGCAAGATTTCATATATGTCATCCAGTTTCTTTTTTTTTTCTGCATGGTTTCTGCTGAGAAATAAGTGCTTCATTTTACTGGCTCTTCTTTATAGGTCGCTTTTACTTTTCCTGAGCTGCTTTCAGGATTCTCTTTGTCTTTGGTTTTGGTATGTTTGATTATGTTATATTTTGGTTTTTTTCTTTTGGGATCTATTTGGGGTTCACTGAGCATGTCTTCTCATTTTCCATGATATTTTGAAAGCTTACTTCCAACAAATCTTCAATAATTTTCTTAGTTCTTTTTTTTTTATTCTTCCTTTTCTGGAATTCTAATTACATATAAGTTATTCCCTTTCTAAGTGTTCTATTTAAATATTGTTGTTATTAAGCACTGTCTAGTCGGTTCTGACTCATAGCAATCACATATAGCATTGCTGAAAATTTAACTCTTTGAGGGTGCAGAAACCCTCATCTTTCTCCTGGGGAGAGGCTAGTAGGCTCAAACTGTGCATCTTGCATTCACAGTCCACTTTTTTTTTTTTTTTTAATTTTTTCCATTCCTTTTCCTAATTGTTCCTCAACTAGTTAGAATAAAGATATTTGACTTCCATCTCACTAATACTGTCTTGCATTGACTCAATTCTGCTCTTTTATCCTCCAATGTGTCATCAATTACTGAAATTTTAGCTTTAATCTTCTAGATTTCTATTTGTTGTTTTTGTGTGGTTTCTAAAATTCCAATAATTTTGTTGATTTTTTATATAGTTTTTAATGTTCCTATCATTTTATGTGTGTGGTTTTTAAAATTTTTTCTCTGTGGTTTCCTTGAACTTTTTCTCAATCCATTACCAAAATATGCTGTTATCATTAGGTTCCCTTAAGTCATTCCAAACATTGCGTCCCTATGTACAACAGAATGGAACATTACCCTATCATGCACCATTCTCACAACTCTTGTTATGTGTGAGCCCATTATTATAGCCATTTTGTCAATCAATCTCATTGAAGGTCTTCATCTTTTTGCTGACCCTCCAGTTTGCCAAGCATGATGTCCTTCTTCAGGAATGGTCCTTCCTGACAACATGTCCAAAGTAAAGAGGATAAAGTCTTGTCATAGTCACTTTCATGAAGTAAATCAATCCAAACATCTTCTTTTGTTCTTACAGTCCATGGTACTTTCA
>NW_006409932.1:0-2190 GCF_000296735.1 Chrysochloris asiatica | reverse complement strand
TTTCCATCTTCATTTGATGCTTTCTGTATTCTTCAATATTTTGCCCATATTAAGTGGTGTAGAGTTGATTCCAATCCATAGCAACCCTGTATAGGGTTTCCAAGGTGTGGCTGGTGGGTTTGAACTGCTGACCTTGAGGTTGCCCTTGCAACTCAATGCACTATCCTACTCCTTCAATATTTCAAATGAGACTTGGAATTTTTTTCTTCAGTTCTGTCAGCTTAGGGAATGATGAGTAGCATGATTTTCCCTTTTGGTTTTCTAACTCCAGGTCTTTGCACATTTCATTATAATACTTTACATTATCATCTGGAGCTGCCCGTTGAAATTTTCTGTTCAACTTATATTGAATTCTTTATTGTTGGTGTTGTTAAGTGCTGTCAAGTTGGTTCCGACCTGTATAGGGTTTCTTTATTAGAATTCTTTATTAGGTAGTTTAAGAGCATTTCTTCTACCAGAAGATTTTCTGGCCTTGTATTTTACTCACTTGTTGAAGCCATCTTGTCCTGTTTTGTCTGTAGTATTTGAAGTTGTCTGTTATCTCTAAAACACAGTATTGTTTTTGTATTAAATTGTTGATTGTACTAAAACGCTTCAAAAAGTTTGTGTAGAAGTTACTCTATCTTTTTATTCATTTTTCAAGAGTTTTTGAAGCCCTTCATATATTGGTTTCCTTCACCCTAGTTTTGTTGTTTCTTTAATATAGCCAGACAACAGGGTGGCCATGTTTCTTTGGTTACTAGTTAGGAAGCACTGAAATGCTCATCACCTGTCTCAGCATGGAACGTAGGCAACAAAATGTTGGTCATATAAAGGAATTGAAGGCAGTCTGAGAAGCTGTTGACTGGCACCTGTCACTGATCCAGTGATGGCATCCATGACAAAGCACATGGTGGCACTCAGTCGGTGGAGCAATAGATGTTGCATAAGATTGCTGGATCCAACTGCTTGGGAAAGAGAGAAAAAATAAAGGATGGAAAAGACAAAGAAGAAAACAACAAGACGGAAAGAGGAGAGACCTATAAAAAGATAGAACTTAAAAACAAAAAGAATAAAGCAAGTAACTACATCAGCACAGACTTAGTACACCGTGACTGTGCTAGAAATGTAGTTGTAATGCTCACACCATGGGAGCACAGAGGGTGAGAGGGTGGTGCCACTGAAGGCAAGTGTGAAGTGAGAGATCTACCCAACAAGATTAAAAAAGGGGGAGGTGGAGAAAGAGGAAGAAAAAGGAAATGATAAAGGGAAGGGAGAGAGGGATGAGGTGGGTAATAGAAAACAGAAAAAAGAAAGAAAGGTAAAAAAAAAAAAAGGCCCAAGTGTTAGCTGTCAGACACAACTGTGGTGGAAGCTGAAGCTCCTTCTCCTCCAGGAGCATGCATTGAGGTCCATGGAGAGGGAGGCTGGCATTGATGACTGCAGTGGGGTTGGGTAGTGGCTCTGTGGGATCACAAAATAGGGGAAGGAAAAAAGAAAAGATAGAATAAGAATAGAAGAACAAATGGGGGAAGAGAAACTAGAAAAAGAAAAACCACCGACATCACAGTACAGGTGAAAATGCAGCTGTGATATACTGCTATGCATGACTGAAGTGTTCTCAGTGTGGGAGCACTCACCTCTGACTCAGGAGGGACAAGGTTGTACAGGTGGTAGAGGGGGCCATCTACTCTGTGGACCTAAAAAAAAAAAAAAGGGAAGAGGAAAGAAAGAAAAGCAAAGAAAATGGAATGAGGGAGGGAGGAACTAAAGAGAAAGAGGTGGGAAGTGTGGGAGGTTTTGACTGGCCAGCATGCATGGGTGGTGGAGCATGCTTCTCATCACTGGGAGGTTTTACATGCTAAAAAGACAAGTCACACCCCTCTGGCCACTGATCGCTCCTGTGGGTGCTGGTGTCGTGTTGGGTAAGCAGAGCCAGGTACCTAGGTCCAGCTTTGATTAAGCATACTAGTAATGATTAGAAGTGGCCATTCTGTGCCAGTTGGCAGCTTACCACTCTTTAGCCAAGGTTTTTGTTCAGTCTCTAACTCTTATCATTACTTGATCTACTTCTTTACCCTTTCTTCTGAAGCTCTGGGTTCCAGGATTATCATCTGTATTACTTGATTACTGAAGTCTTTGTAAAATTAAATATATCATAGTATAGAAAGTTAAATATTTTGTTATATTTTTAAAGAAATTTACTTTTCT
>NW_006409931.1:10811-19398 GCF_000296735.1 Chrysochloris asiatica | reverse complement strand
AAACAGTAGATTGGTATATAGCCTGTGTAAGTAATTTCCTTGGGATGAATGTTTCTTTATCTCTCTATATGTGCTTCAAGATTTTGCTTCTTTAGAGAACCTAGCTTTAAGACAGCACCCAATGTGCCCTAATATGGCGGTCATGCTCTTGTATACCAGGATTAGTCTGTATGACTCATAGCATATGGCAGAAGTTGTGGTATGTCATTTCTAAGATTGCAGATTTTATCTTGGTTGCTCTCGCTCAACTCATTTTTTTTCTTCAGGGAAGCCAACTTCCATAAGGAGAAGACCACATGGTGAGAGCCCGAAGCCTGCCAACAGCTATATGAGTGAGTTTAGATGCTAGTCCTCCAACCCCAGTCAAGCCTTGAGATGATTGTGGTCCCACAGACAGCTTGAATGCAACATTATGAAAGACCTTGAGCCAGAACCTCCCAGCTGTTTCCAAATTCTTGACGATCAGAAATTATGTGAAATTACCAATATTTATTGTTTTCAGTTTTAAAATTTATTCAGCAATGGATTATTGTTGTTAAGTGACATGGAGTCAATTCCAACTCACAGGGATCCTGTATAGGGTTTCCGAGGAACGACTGGTGAACTTGAACTGCTGACTTTGCAATTCAAACCAATCTTGCAGTGCAGCACACCAGGACAGCTAATTGTAGACTGCTTTGCTAGATTTTTAATGTGAGACAACATAAATGGATATTCAAAAGCTGTTTTCAGCTTACTCATGCCTTGATTTTGCCACCCTAAAGTCTAATCTAAAGTTCATTGCTTCCTAGAATAGGAAGCAAAGTTCATTATTCTAAGACAGTGAAATCCTAAGACTGAAGGTGACTCTGAACTGCCTTTGGGAAGAGAGCTACCTGACCTACACGGGCAAGAAATAACTTTTATTGTGCTAAGATATTGAGAGTTCAGGATTTATTCTTAGGACAGTCACCTTTCCTCATTCCAACTAATAGAGTTAATATGATTACATGTTATTTTTTATTAAAACATGACAATGGCAACAATATTGCCAGTAAATGAGAAGTTCAGAGTGAGAGAAAGGTGCAAATTAGTGGTTAGAGTTTATTGTTCTGATTCATAAGGATCTTATGCATAACAGAAAGAAACACTGCTGGTCCTACAGTATCCTTATGATGGTTGTTATGTTTAAGCCAATTGTTGCTATCACCATGTTAGTCTGTCTAAGTGGGGGTCTTCCTCTCTTTTGCTGACCGTGTCCTTTACTAAGCATGATGTCCTTCTCCCAGGACTGGTCCCTCCTGACAACATGTCCAAAGTTCTTCACTTCTAAAAGCATTCCGGTTGTACTTCTTTCAGTGCAGATTTTTTGTTGTTGTTCTTTCTGGCAGTCCATGGTACTTTCAATATTCTTCACCAACACTATAATTCAAATGCATTGATTCTTCTATGATCGGTCTTTATTCATGGTCCAACTTTCACATGCATACGAAGTGATTGAAAATACCATGGCTTGGATCAGACACACCTTAGTCCTCCAACTGACATCTTTGCTCTTGAGCACTGTAAAGAGGTCTTGTTCAGAGTTGCAGTGCATTTCTTCATTGCTCAATCCATATCACTATGGTTAAGCCTACTGTGAGGAGGCAACTCTTCCCTAATTATATTATGAGTGTCTTCCAACCTGAGAGGTTCATTTCCCAGCACTATATCTGACAATGTTCTGCTGCTACTTGTAAGGTTTTCAGGGACTAAACATTCAGAAATGGTTTATTTCTCCTTCTTCCTAGCTTGTCTTAGTCTGGTAGCTTCACTGAAACCTATTCACCATTGGTGACCCTGCTGGTATTTAAAATACTGGTGGCATAGCTTCCAGCATCACGGCAATATTTAAACCACCACAGTATGGTGGGTTAGACTTTGGTCAGCTGGAAATTGTTATAGTTCAGGCACAAATGGGACGAATAGGCCATTCATTACTGATATTAATATTATCATGTATATAATGCTTTAATTTCTTCCTTAGGGCAAAGAAGAAGCTAATAATTGCCTGCAGAGGATAAATGAGAGGTAGACTTCAGTAGTCACATTTATCAATCAGTTTCTTCTAAGGCCTAGTTGGGCTCTGGGTGGCTTCTCTACTAACCAAAATGTTGACAGTTCAAACCTACCCAGAGGATACTTAAAGGAAAAACCTGGGGACCTGCTTCTAAGAAATCAGCCACTGAAAACCCTATGGAGCTCAGTTCTACTCTGATACACAGGGGATCACCAGGAGTCAGACTTGACAGCAACTGGTTTTGCTTATTTTGCTTAACATTTGATTGAGAGACACTTGATCTGATTATGGATGCCTACTTAGGTCAGAAAAGTGATGCTTGGGCATGGAACATAAAGATACCCATTTATTCAGTATTGTATTGAAGTAGGAAAGGGTTTTCCTTCAAAAACCAAGCTGAAGGCATTGTGAATCAGGGGAGGGGGTGAGGAAGCCGAGCACTAGATTTGACATTTTTCCACCCATGACATCCTTGGAGTGTTCCTGTGATCATTGTGATTTTTTTCTGAAATAAAATTTTTAAAGAAAAAAAATGAGACAGCCTCTTTAATGGAGTCCTGGTGTGGCCCTGTAGGATAAGTGCTGGGCCACAAGGTTGATTTGAACCACACAGGGTGGCTGTTCAAACTCCCCACTCTTCCATGGGAACCCTATACAGGATTGCTATGATTCAGAACCGACTAGACGTTACTTAACAACATCAACAACTCTTATGGCTAGAAAGTGATCTGGAGGGCCAGGGGCCATGGAAAGTGCTATGGGGACCCAGAAAAAGGTGAAACGATCATGATAGAGTGCTTTGCAGTTTTGGGCAGAAGAGATGTGTTCACCCAATATTAACTGACAAAATGCCAATGCAGAAGGAGAACAAGAGAAAAGCAATGCAAGAATTAAGAGCAGATCACATCCAGGTGGATGAGGAGTAGAGTAGGAATTGCAAGAGAGACGTCACTTGACCTGAGACTCAATGTCTGGTAGAATCTTCAAAGGGAGAATAGGATTGAGATGGAGTTTCAGTGTAGTGGGGGTGGAGGGTCAAAGCAGAAGACTTGCTGGGTCTTGGGTGGTGAGGCCTTGAAAGGTCAATATAGATAAAGGGGAGGACCACCAGCCACTCCTTGGAAACCCTATAGAGTGTCACTATGAGTCAGAACCAACTTGATGGCACTTAACAATAACAACAGAGGTTTCTATTGTGGATGGAGGGAGGTGAGATTGGATGCTAGACTAGTATGTTTGTGCTATAAATGGAGGGGATTCACTGGCCTAAAACAAAACAAAAATAGCTTTTTATTTTAGAGTAGTTTGAGAATCACTGATAATCTGGCACAGAAAGTTCCCTAGCCCAGTTTCCCCTAATGTTAATGTATTAGTCAGGATTCTCTGAAGTATCTGAAGCAACAGAGGAAAAGAGAGAGAGATTGGTTAGTTTTAAGGAAGTGGCTCATATGATTGCGGGTGCTGGCAATTCTACAATCTGTAAGTCAGGTGACAGACTGGAAACTCTTACAGGCTATTTATGTCACAGTCTTAAGGCAAAATCCTTCTCCCCTTTAAGTAAACCTTAGTGTTTTGCTCTTATGGTCTTTAATTGATTGAATGAGGTCCACCACATTATGGAGGATAATCTGCTTTACTTAAGAGTCAACTGATTGTAAATATGAGGTACAGGTACAAAACCCCTTCACAGCAGCAACCTAGACTTATGTTTGACAAAACTACTGGGCACCATCACCTAGTCACGAGACACACAAAATTACTCACCACAGTTAACATCCTACTATGGCACATTCATCACAGAGAGGCAACATTGCTACATTCTTATTAACTACAGACCAAACTTTATTCAGATTTCACAAAATTTCCCCTAGTGTCCTTTCATCTTCTAGGATGTCACCATATTACTCAGTCATCATGTCTCCTTAGGCTGCTCTTGGCTGTGACGGTTTCTGAATCTTTCCTTTTCTCAATGACCCTGAAAATTTTGAAGTGTACTAGTCAGATGTTTTATAAAACAGTCCTCAATTTATATTTGCCTGAGATTTTTATGGATTTTGGGTGACTCTAGAGGTAACGTGCCACTTTGATTATATCATATCAAAGGTACACACGTCCAACATGTCTTGTCATTCACTGTTGATGTTGTCTTTGAAATGCCACATTTCTCTACTGCAAAGTTACTATTTTTTTCTCCTTTCCATCACCTGCCATTTGGAAGTAAACACTGGATGGTCTTAAGTAAGGAAAGTAGTAAAAGTGTGGGGTTTTTTTTTAATGAAAAAAAAAAAAAATCCATCTGTGGTTGATGTGCTGAGTAGGAATATTTTAAGAGTCCTGGTATGGCACTGTGAGTTAGTGCACTGGACTGAAAGGTCAGCTTGAACCACAAGATCAATGGTTCAAGTTCACCAGCTGCTCCTTGGAAACCTTATAGGGTTGCTATGAGTCAGAACTGACTTGAAGACACTTAACAAAAACAACGGCAAGCTTATATAGTACTTACACATACCTAGTTGTTTTACATTGATTGCTACATGATTTAATCCTCACGCTGACTCCCATTTTACAGATTGGGAAACTGATGAATTGAGAGGTTAAATAGTTTGTTAAAAGTCACACAATAAGTCATAGATAAGTCTGGGGTCTATACCTAGGCAGTGTAGTTCTAAAGTCTATGTTATTACTGGCTGAATCAGCACAGTGGATTTAGAATGTAGCTGAGTGTCAGAATTAAAAATTGAAGTCAAGTTTCCCAGTATCACCTCCAGAGTGCAGGCCTAGGTCTGCACCAGGGTCCAGGAATCTGTATTTGTAACAGGGTCCCTGGGGCCCAGTCCATGTACTCACTAGAGTAAAGAAGAACATGACTGGGAAGTGAGAGACCAGTTAGGAAGTCTTGGGAATAATGTAACTATTAAGTTTAGAGGCCTGATTATGGATGATAGATGAAAGAGACATTTCAGGGAAGACTTGGTTACTGATTGGGTGTAGGTATTGATTAGCTGTGGAGATGAGTGAGAGGCAGGTGGCATTTGGCCTGGACAATAATGACCCAAACTAAAAGCAGCCCACTGCCATCAAGTTGATTCTGATTCACAGCGACCCTCATAATGACACTCCCATGTAGGGTTTCACAGACTGTAAATGTTTATTGGATCAGAGAGTCTCACCTTTCTTCTAAGGAATGGCGGATGTTTTTGAACCATTGACCCTGCGTTCAGTAGCCTAATATCTAACCTAAAGAAAGAACCACTAGGGCTGAAAGGTAAAGTTGCTGGAGAAATGATGAATTCAGTTTGAAACTTGATGCTGAGGGAAGAAATATACAGCAGAATGGGCATGGCATTCTGGCACAATCATCCCACATGAATTTTCTGTGTGGCAAGAGGAAAGGAAAGGATAGAACATTAGGAAATGACTTAGATGAGGAGATGCAGAAAAAAAGGTGAGACGGTGAAAGAACTCAAGTCTCAGTTAACTTCTATCTCAAAACAACAACGAAGCAAACCAAACACCTCCAAAGTTTACATTATAGGCTGACCCTTATCATCACAAGGAGTGGGAATAAGGTGGAAGTATCAGAAAATGTTCATAGGGACAGGGAGAACTGCCCAGAATCCCATGAAAGATGCTATTTCTCTGGGTGGCCCATAGCAGTTTTAAAGGTCTTGAACCTGGGAAACTGGGTCTGACTCTGTAAGTTAAAGGACTCTTTGACAAGGTATGTACAAAACAGTACCTCTACATTAGGTTTTGGGTTAAAGTACTCATAGCAGCATATAAATTTAAAAGCAAATTTCCAGCATGAGTAGTGGTCATTTGCGGGGTGATCATAACCTGGAGTTCATGGGTTCCTTAACTCAGAGGTCATCACCTTCAGATTACACTACCCTTCACTTGCCAGGGCCAACTTGGTGCTGGGACTTCTTTCATCATTTGCCTCCTCACTGACCTGAAATAACCTTTCCTCTCGCCTCCTGGGTACCCTGTCCCTCAGGTATGGACACTTTTTGCTTGCAGGACCGGTGAGTCACCTCCTTCAACATATGGTTCTGAAAGGTGACAACTTGGGTGAGTTCATGTAGTCTTTCCTTCTGGAACATTTTATCATTGTTGTTGTTGAGAAATGCCATTGAGTTGTTTCTTACCCATAGCAACCCTGTACAGGGTTTCCAAGGAGCAGCTGGTGAGCTTGAACTGCCAACCTTGCAGTACAAATGTCTTTGCAGTCTGGTGCTTTAACCCACAGTGCCACACCAGGATTAAGCAAGAGGAAAAATTTAACAAAACAAAATCTCAACCTATTAATTTAATCTCCTTTTGCAGTAATTGACATAGGCCAGTAGAACTATTAATAGTCTGACAATCTGTTAAAGGATTCCAGAGAAAGCTAGACTAAGTTGTTAGTTGATTTCCCCCTAATACACAGGTTCTAAGATATAGCAACAGTACTTTGATTTGGTTTGAGAAAGGATTTGAAGGCACACTGGCAAAAAATTAGAAAATTTGAGAATGAATACATATTTTTTGACAACACTTTAATAAACATGAATTTATTCTCTCACAGTTTAAGAGACTAAAAGTCCAAATTCAGAGTGCTAACTCTGGAGAAAGATCTTTGTCTCCTTTCAGCATCTGTAGGCCCAGCATTCCTTGGCTATCTCCATGTGACTTTGCATCAATCTTTCCCTGGATCTAGGCAGGGTGTCCAGGTCCAAAGGACTAACACCACTAGTAGCTCATCTTTCTTGATGGTAGTAGGTCTCTCTGAACTCTGCTTGCTTATTTAAACTCTTTTATAACTCAAGAGATTGACTCAAGATACAATCAAATCCTGTGGATTACATCAAACCTCATTAACATCATAGAAATAAGAATTTACAACACATGGTATAATTATATCCAATCAGTGCTGATCACATCAGATCATATCATGGAATCATCACATATGACTGCCACATTACATCATTACATAACTATCAAACCACTGATAACCATGATCCAGCCAAGTAGACATGTTTGAAGGCATGTGGGGATAAGACAGCTCAATCTATGACAGATGTGTGTAGTCATGTATCAGTCAGGATCAGTTTCAGTTGTATATAGTAGAAAACTAGCAGATAACTGTAATTTTAAAAACATTTATTGAACTATTTATTGTGAATAGAGTGAAGGTTTACAGAGCAGATCATCAGTTTTTCATTCATATACAAACAAAACATATACTTTGTTTCATCTCAATGATTGTAATCCATGCAACAACATTTATACCACTTTCTCCCTGTGGTTCCCATTTCCATTCCACACAACATACCATCCCTTCTCAACTTTGTCCTTAAGTAAATGTAGCCCTTTTGATTTTGAATGATTCACCATTCCTTGTTGAGCATACGTACTACTGTTGTTGTCTCCCGTTTATATCTACCTATTGCTTAGCTGAAAATTGGGCCATGAAGATGAGTTCCTTTCCAGACCTGAAGGGTGATTGAAGGCAATAACCTCAGGTTCTTCCAGTCTCTTTCTGGCCAGTAATTATTGTTTTTTATTACTTTTAAAAAAAATAAATTTGGGTTTTGTTCCACGTTTTCTTTCACTCTATTGGGGACCATCTAATGTGTTCCCTTTCAGAGCAGTTGATAGTGGTAGCAGGACACCATCTAGTTCTTCTAGTTTCAACATCTTGGAGACTGATGATGTTCATATGTTCCGTTAGATCACTGGACTAACTTATGCCAATTGAATATGGTGACCCCTGAAATTATGATCCTGAGCTCCCAGACCCAGCAACTCATCACCTTAAAATGTTTGATAATATCTAATAATTTTTCATAAGTTTGCCCACTGTATGCCCACTACATTCATAGTTGTGTTTGCAGTAAAGGTATATACTTATATAGAAATATCCTCTTTCAAATTCTATATATTTGTGCGTATACTCCCACTCTTCCTCATGTACCCATTCAACCTGTGTCTCTCTCCATGCATTTACCCACAGATCACTGTTGTTCCAAGGTTGTATATATATTAAAATTTACTTCTGTCAATTTCAGGCCTTGCATACCTCCCTCTGTCTTCACCTGTCTTCATCATTCTCCTGCCAACATTAATCTTCTTGTATATTGCCCTCTCCATCACTGAGTTTACATGAGTCTACCCTCTAGCCCAGAGGTTGGAAACATCTGGCCAAAGACTATATGAGGCCTGAAAAAACATTTGGTCTGGACCTGCCAAAGCAACCATGGTTCCAGCAATTAGTAAGTTAATTCAATGTTTGACCAAAGATAGCAAGCCAATTTTTAAGTTGATAATTTCATGTGGCCTGTGAATGATGTTACAAATTTTGGCAGAAAAAAGGTTTCCCACCCCAACTCTAAGGCATTAGTGAGGTGAAATGGACTGGTATTGGCCATTTTGAATCTGACAACCACATAGTTTACTACGCCAGGAATGACAAGTTGAAGAGGAATGGTGTTGCATTCATCATCAAAAAGAACATATCCAGATTGGTCATGAGGTACAATGCTGTCTGTAATAGGATAATATCCATGC
>NW_006409931.1:7446-8498 GCF_000296735.1 Chrysochloris asiatica | reverse complement strand
ATAGTGGAAGGTCAAAGAAAATGAGGAAAGATGAATTGGCAAAGTGGCAGCATCAATGGGCTCAAGCGTGGCAACAGTAGTGAGGTTGGCCCAGGATTGGGCAGTGGTTCATTCTGCTGTGCATAAGGTCACTATGGGTCTATACCGACTCGATGGCACCTAACAACAACAATCCAGCTCTAGTCAGCGAATTACTCTCTCTTCCCTCTCACCTGAGAACTATGGTAACCGTCAAAGAATGTTTCTTTTAATATGTAGTCTCATATAATACTTGTTCTTTTGTTATTGACTAATTTTACACAGCATCATGTCCTCCAGAGTCATCCATTTGTGAGATGTTTCAAAGATTCACTGTTATTCTTTACTGTTGTGTAGTATTCCACTGTGTGTATATACCAAAGTTTATTTATCTATTCTTCCATTGTTGGATATTTAGACTGTCTCCATCTTTTTGCTATTGGTAATAGTGCTGTGATAAAAATTGGTGTGCATATATCTAATTGTGTCCTAGCTCTTATTTCTTGTGACTATAGAGGGATTTCTAGGTCATACAGTATTTCGATTTCCAATTTGCTGAGGAAGAGCCATATCATTTTCCACAGTGGTCAAACCATGTTACAGTCCCATCAGCAATGTAGGAGGGTCTCAGTTTCTCCACACCCTCACCAACATTTGTTGTTTTCTGTTTTTGTGAATTTTGTTATTAATACTGGTATGAAATGATATCTTATTGTTGTTTTGATTTGCATCTTTCTGATGGCTAATGATTGTGAGCATTTATTCATATGTTTGTTGGCTGCCTGAATGTCTTCCTTAGTGAAGTGTCTGTTCGTATCCTCTACCCATTTGTTAACTGAGTTCTTTGTCTTTTCTTGTAGAGGTATTGTTGTTATACTGATGTTATTACATACCATCAAGTTGGTTCTGCTGATAGCGACCTTATGCACAACAGAACAAGGTACAGCACAGACGTGCACCACCATAGTTAAGCTTGAACTCATTGCTGCTGACACTGTGTCAATCCATCTTGTTTGAGGTCTTCCTCTTTTTCA
>NW_006409931.1:5756-6336 GCF_000296735.1 Chrysochloris asiatica | reverse complement strand
TATCAATCTTGTGGTTCATAGTCCAGTGCTGATATGACAGTGCCACACCAGGAATCCAATGTAGGTGTGGTTACCTTTAAAATATCTGTGTAAATTAAGATTCCTGTCCTCTCTCATCCCCAGCTTGTAACATAGTCCTCCCACAGTGAATGAAAATGAATAATTTTTAAGCAACCCACAAACTAAGCCTTTGAAATCACCAACTGTTATCAAAGTGAAGCCTCACCTGGTTATGGCTCTGACAGATGCAGTTGCCCCTCTGCCCCCTAAACTATTTCTTAAGTGAAGGCAGATGACCTTTGCTGAATATAGGATTTAGCTCCATGGAAGGGAAGCATGCAGAAAGGAACAGTAGAAAGAGTTAATAATAGTAAAAATGCTGCTGGCTATCTAGGGAAAAGGTTAGAATAATGTCCTCTTTTCAAGGTTTTCAGAAAGAATATAGGTGGCTAGCAAGAGTCAAAGTTAACCATTCACCAGTGGCTGAAAGGAGACAAACAATCTTTACTGTAATCTGTTAATGGTAGGAGAGTGAGATCAGGAGACGAACTAAATTCACCCAATGCAGTAAGACTCTTTT
>NW_006409931.1:3430-4826 GCF_000296735.1 Chrysochloris asiatica | reverse complement strand
AAAAAAAAAAAAAAAGTGGTAGGTTTTGGGTCATTTCCCCCAGCCAGCCCTAACAGGATATTCCTGGACACAGCCTTTAATGGTTGTCTGAGAATCTCAGAGAAGGTAAGTTCTTCTATATGCAATAGTCCCCTCCCTGCCTTCCATAGGCCCGGCATGTGTATGTGATGTGTTGCTGCCATCAGGCCTGGTTGTGGGAGGAGATCCCTTTGCCTTATAAAAGATCACCACATGGAGGGGGGACCTTGGAAACTCATCATGGCATGTATGGTTTTCCTCACCTTGATGATCTATGTTTGCCTTTGTCTTGTGTTTACTCCTGCTTAAGACTTAATAAAGATTCTATATAATATTTTTATAAACAAAGAAAGTAATAGTATGTGGGCACTGGTGATTCGGTGGTAGATGGTTCACCTTCCATATGAGAGACCCAGGTTCAATTCCTGGCCAGTGTCCTTCACCTGTAGCACCACTTGTATGCCAGCAGAGTTTTGCATGTTGCTATGATGCTGAACAGGTTTCAACAGAGTTAGCAAATCTGCTGCACAAGACCTCTTTATAGTGTTGAAGAGCAAAGACGTCAGCTTGGGGGCTAAGGTGCACCTGATTCAAGCCATGGTATTTTCAGTCACACACATGTGAAAATTGAAATATGAATAAGAAAGACTGTAAAAGAATTGATGCATTTGAGTTATTGTGTTGGAGGAGGATATTCAAAGTACCATCTACTGCCAAAAGAACAAACAAATCTGTGTTGGAAGAATAAAGCCAGAATGCTCCTTAGAGGCTGACCAGACTTTGCCTCTCATACTTTAAACACATTGTCAGGCGGGACCAATCCTTGGAGGAGGACATCAATCTTAGTGATATAGAGGGTCAGGTAAAAAGAGGGAGACCCTCAACAAGATGGATTGGCACAGTAGCAGCAGCTAGGAACCCAAAAATAGCAACGATTATGAGGTTGGTGCAAGACCAGGCAGTGTTTCATTCTGTTGTGCATAGGGCCGCTATGAGTCAGTGCTGACTCAATGGCACCTAAAAACAACAACAGCAACCAGGTTAAGATGGACTAGAAAGAAAAGCTTATCTATCTACTACCAAAAATCAGCCAGGGAATCTCAATGTCATGGTCCACAACTGATCACTGGGATGATACAACAATTTATCTCATTGTGAATAGCATTGCCAGGAGTGGGGGCCAGCTCCATGGCGGCTAATAACAATAGCAACAAAATCTATTGACTTGGGACCAGATTCTATTGTTGTTCAGATATGTTTTCTTGCTTTGTTGTTGTTGTTGTTATGTGCCGTGGAGTCAGTTCTGACTCATAGCGACCCTGTATAGGGTTTCTGAGGCTGTAAATCTTTACGTGAGCAGAATGCCTCATCTTTCTCC
>NW_006409931.1:0-3107 GCF_000296735.1 Chrysochloris asiatica | reverse complement strand
ACTATGAGTTGCAACCGACTTGCTGGCACTTAACAACAACAATCAACTACAGTATTCTAACAGATATTCATTGCGTGTTAATGCTCACCTTAGCTTATTTATAGTGACTTCTTAGAGTTCCTTTTTTTTCTTAGGTGCTTGTGTTGAACCCAGAGTTGCTCTGAGGCAGGTTGAGAACTGATGAGATGATCCAGCATTCTCTGGTTAAACCTCAGATGTGGTCAGCAGAGGGTCTATTCAAGGCTGGTAACCCATGTTGGAATCCTGATGTGGTGCTATTGAATAAGCTCTGAACTGCTAACCAGAAGGTTGGCAATTCAAACCCACCAGACACTTCTTGGAATCCCTATACAGGGTCACTGTGAGCCAGAACGGACTTAACAGTACTTAATAACAACAGCAAGCCATGTTGAAGAATTTTCCTTGCAGGATGTCATTGCAGCACATAAAGTTGTGCATTTTCTTTCCTTTTGTTTAAATTCCCTTCAGATTCACCACAGAATGTATGTAAGTAGAGAATATTGAGTTGTTTATTCAACGGTGTGTATTTCTCAGGTTTTTGAGTGGGACCTCCATCCAGAAGGAATTCAACTTGGACCTTTCCCAAGAATGACTCCAGCAGAGGTTGACACTTGGTTCAGGTTTCCCAAATGTTTCCCCTACGTGCTTCTGAAGTCTGAGAGCGTGGGAACATACAACCCAAAAGGGGGGTGGGGAGGTGGATATAGCCAGAAGTAAGACCAAATCTTTTTGAACTCAAGCTGCATCCTTTCAAGTTATACAGATATTAGCAGTGCTCTGAATTCCACCCACAAATAACATGGTGCTTGCAGAGCCCAGACCTTTCACAACTGATGTGCAGCCATTTAAAAGTTGCCAGCACTTTTCCACACTGGAGATCCACTACCACCTGTTGTTGACTTATGATGGCCTCATGTGTGGTGGTGGTGATGGTGGTTATGTGCCGTGAAGTCAGTTCTGACTCATAGTGACCCTGTACAGGGTTTCCAAGGCTGTAAATCTTTATGAGAGCAGAAAGCCTCATCTTTCTCTCGCAGAACAGCTGGTAGTTTCAAACTGCTAACCTTGCGGTTCACAGCCCGATTCATAACCACTATGCTGCCAGAGCTCCTTGTCATGTGTGGTAGAGGCTCTAAATGTCCTGAAAAGATAGACCTCTTTTCTTTTGAAATCACCAGGATGGGTTTTTGGGTCACATAAATGTGAAGCTAGTATATATCTCTTATTGTCAAAGAGACACGGAGTCACTTGTGTGTGGTGGTTAGCACAGCGGAACTGCATTCCTGCAGAGTCAGAAGAAATGTGCTTTGTTTGTCTTCCTTTGTGATTTTAACCTGAGAGCAGGACTGCATTGCCCTTTGAGGGGAAAGCTCATGAGTCTCATCGTCTAAGGCAATCTAAGCCAGCATTGGATCCTGTCTGAGGACTGCCTGACCTTCTCCACGCCTCACACTGGAGGGAGATGGTGCAGTTCTTGGTGGGACTTGGTCAAGTGCATCATCCATGACTCTATTAACTGGAGGCTGGGGCAAGGGAGTAGGGGAAGAGGGGGTGTGTGCAAGACAGTCCTCATGAGTGGGTGGGGATGTTTCCTTCTGAACAAATGAGTGTTCCCACTCCCAGAAATCATGAAAAATGTTTAATTCCAGGGTAAGAAACAAGGGGAACTGGAACTAGTAAGGAGTATCTAGGTGATACAAAAAGTTAATATGCTCTGCTGCTAACCAAAAGGCTGAGTCCATCTAGAGGGAGTCCTGGTGTAATGCAGTAGGGTAAAGCACTGGACTGCAAGGTCAGTTTGAACCATAAGGTTGGTGGTTCAAACTCACCAGCCACTCCTAGGAAACCCTAAACAGGGTTGCTAAGAGTCAGAATTAACTCAATGACACTTAACAGCAACAATAACAGAGGTACCTCAGAAGAAAGATTTATATAAGAAAAATCAAATTTATGTAAGAAAAATCACCCATTGGAAATCTCATGGAGAGAGTTTTACTCTGACACACATGGGATCCCCATGAGTTGGAATAGATTCCACAGAAACTGGTTGGGACCTAGGGTAAGAGGGGCTTTATTTGGCCTTGGGGGCTTCTTGTTGGTGGGCTGTAGGGTAGTAGAGCTGGAGTGCTGCATTCAAGGTAGTCTGCTGAGGGCAGCACAGGGACCATGAGCATGGTTGAGTCTGTGGTTGCAATGCCAAGCTAGCTCTTCTAGCCCAGACATAGGTTATCCTCTGTGTGGTCCTTCAGTTATCCGTAAGCCTTTAGTGATACCTGGTCTAAAATCACCATATGATCTCACCTGAGCCTTGGAGAATGAATGAGAAGACTGTAATTGTAGTGTGGGTGGCAGTGATGGTCATTAGCTAAGGACAGCTGGGCTCTTGGGGCAGGTGTCTCATGAAGGTATAGAGACCACGGCAGCAAACAGCGGAAGGAAGGACAACAACAGCTAAGTGATATGTCTTAGAGTACTGTGAGTCAGAAAGGACTCCTGAGAATTCCTGGAAATCCCAGCAAGCAGTCTGGTGTGAGTTCATGTTACAATCATTTCTGTAAAAAGAGAATAATAATTTACTTTTAAGACACAGCCTTGTGAGACGAGAGACATTGAGTTAGATCTGTTTGATTTAATATATGACAACATTTTACGTTTCTTTTCATTAACTAAACCTGATGCTCTAGGAAATCATGCCAGACCACACACCTCCATGGAATCCCCCAGCCACCTGTATGCCTAGTGGAGATGTAGAGCCTGCAATAATCACAAAATGCAATTAAGACCCCCAACGAGATGGATCGGCACAGTAGCAGCAGCAATGGGCTCAAATGTAGCAGTGATATGACTAGGCCATGCTTCCATCTGTTATGCATGAGGTTGCTATGAGTCAGTACCAACTAGACAGCACCTAATAACAACAAATGTGTGCTCAAAATATGAGAAAAGTTAGATTTTAAAGTGTGTTATCATTTCCATTTCTATGTGTAGCTTAAGTCAGAGTAGACATCTTAGGGACCTTATTATCCTAAGTGACTCCGAGCCATTTGGAAGAAGGCACAGAGATTTAAACATGTGTTGTTGTTGTT
>NW_006409930.1:19157-19726 GCF_000296735.1 Chrysochloris asiatica | reverse complement strand
AACATCACAGCAACACACAAGCCACTACAATATGACAAACTGACAGAGCATTGTGGTCATAATAGTGTTGTTGTTGTTTTTATGTGCCATGGAGTTGGTTCTGACTCATAACGACCCCTTATAGGGTTTCCGAGGCTCTAAATCTTTACGGGAGCAGAAAGCCTCATCTTTCTCCCACGGAACAGCTAGTAGTTTCGAACAGCTGACTGTGAGATTAGCAGCCCGATTCGTAACCACTGCACTACCAGAGCGCTTATGTGATACTTGTCCTTAGCCATGAACTTATTTTACTCAGCATAATATCCTTCAATTTCATCCATATTATGAAGTGTTTCATGTATTCTTCATTATTCTTTAATATTGTGTAGATTTCCATCAAGTGTATATACCATAGCTTGTTTATCCTTCACCTTGATAGCTATTTAGGTTGGTTTTGACTTTTTGTTATTGTTAATAATGCTGTGATGAATATACATCTATTTGTCTTATAGCTTGTTGTCCTTCATTTCCATTATCTATTTCTGAAATTTTAATGTTAATTTTTTTGGCTTTCCAGTTTCTCATTTAGT
>NW_006409930.1:12174-13586 GCF_000296735.1 Chrysochloris asiatica | reverse complement strand
ATGTTGGCAAAGAATATTGAAAATACCATGGACTGTCAGAATAACAAACAAATCTGTGTTATAAGTACAGCTAGAATGTTACTTAGAAGTGAAGATGACAAAACTTAATTTCTCATTTTTAGGATATGTCAGGAGGTGCAGATCCCTGCAGAAGGAGACCATGCTTGGTAAAGTGGAGGGTCAACGATAAAGAGGGAGACTGCCAATAAAATGTAGCAATAGCATAGTCTCAAACATAGCCACAATTATGAGGATAGCACGGGACCAGGCTGTGTTTAGTTCTTTTGTGCATAGCGTCACTATGAGTTAGAACTGAGTTGATGGCCCTCAACAAGAGGACAGGAAAGAAAAAAAAAAAAAAATCATTGATGTTTCTTTTGTTTGTTTTATTGCTGAGGGCTCATTTGGGGTGCAAAGTGTCATGGTGTCTCAAGGCTAAAAAGTTGTAGAGTTCCTTATGGTAGTCTCATATTCCTTCCTTCTCTTCTCCATTAGGTGGTATCCCGAAAACTCACTTCTGTTGAGTCAGTTCTGTCTCACAGTGACCCTATAGGACAGATAACTGCTCCATAAGATTTCCAACTCTACTTTATGAAGGTAGACTACCATATTATTTTTCTTTTTCAGAGAGGATGAGGGATTTGGACTGTTAACATTTGAGTAAGCATTCCAATGAATTACCACGGCTCAGTATTATGTAGTGTAAAGGAGTATTTACCCACTCTTAGGCCTATGGTAGACCCTAGTTTGTCTAGTAACTCCCTCAAGACAATCTCATTCCACTTTCATTTGGCCTACATAAAATAGCTCAAAGTGACCACCAGGGGATATGAGTACATAGTGTTGCCCAGAGGACATGGACTCATGAAAGTTTTAAAGGTCCCGCCTTCTTTTCAGATTCTATTATGGACATAGTGAAAGAACTGACTACTGAGATTGCTTTAAATCCACTTGTAACACCAGGGAAGTCTAGGTCAAGGGGCTGAAATAATTAGCCTTTGATGCAATCACTATGCCATTGAAGGAAATCAACCACTTACACTAAGGGCCTTTAAATTATGTGATTTAATCAATCCCCTTTGTTGCTTAAGCCACTGAGCCAGATTTTCTATTAGTGGCAAAACAATGAGCCCTAACTGATACATGTCATAGCAAGGGGAAAAAAAAATCTATTCTCCAGTTAGAAATAACAGGAATTTTAAAGTCTGATGTCACATAATAACTATATTACCTTTATTGTTGTTGTTTAGTTTCCCTTCAGTGAGCTCAGATTCATGATGACCTTATATATAACAGAAAAAAAATCTTCCCTGTTCTACACCATCTTCCTGATTATTGGGCAAGTCACTTAACAACTTTGAGTCTTTATATATTCATCTGTTAAATGAAAGTTCTTCGATATAAGATACATA
>NW_006409930.1:5310-7122 GCF_000296735.1 Chrysochloris asiatica | reverse complement strand
ATTCTTAGATGACTCTTGGTGGACTTGAACTGCCAATAGTTTTGTTAGCAGTCCAATGAGTTCATTGTTTTACCATCCAGAGACTCGAAATTAAAAAACAAACAAACAAAACAACTATCCTATTAATACAGACATAACAATCATTTTAACAATGGTAACTTAACATAATTCCTTTTTATTAGTAAATAGAAATACATTAGAATTTGTATTATGGGTATTTTTATGTGCAATATATTTTGTGCCTTTTCAACCTCTCTTCTGTATTCTGAAATTTCATTTCTCAGAGCATAGATCTTTGTTCAGTATATAGTACAAGGTTATTTCTTCTCTGTAGGGCTGTATCTACTTGAGGTTTATTCGTCTCCCATAGTATCAAGAGTTGTCACAGATTGCCTAACATAGACAAAATTTTGATAGAATTTTGTGCTCTAACTACTCCTCAGAAACCCTATACAAGATCGCTATGAATCAGAACCAACTTGATGGCGCTCAACAACAACAACAAAATCCTAAGATTCTAGAAGCATAACTGCTTTTTGTTTTTAAAATACAACTCTTTTTGGCAGTCATTTTACGTGATTATTTGGACTTTTCCTTATTGGAGCTCAGTATAATTTAAGGGACAACAATTGTGAAATTCAAGGCCATATGCATGAATATTTTAACGGTCTTCAAAAAGCTCGTAGCTGACCAGAGCAAAAGAAAATCAGAAATCCTTATTTCTGACCTCCATTTCTGACTTCCCCACTTGTCAAAACTTTTTCCTCCCTCTAGGTTATGCTTGTCATGCTATCTTCTGGTTTTGACAGATTGATTACCCAACAGATATTTGTTTAATGAAGTATTTTTACTATGTTGATTCAAATCAAATCATGTTTATTGTTTTGTTTTGCTATTGCATATAACTGTTAAAATAGCTATTGCTTTCATTTTTTTTTTTTCAGTCAGGCAAATTGAATGTCAATTGTGTTTGTGAAAATATAAACAATTCAATAGTCTTTAAATGGTGAGCTCTCTCCTGTGGGAGAAAAGACAATCAAAATGTTTTGCAGCATATTCTCCCTCTATTCTAAAGACAATTTTCTCATATTTTAAGATTTATAGCCCTAGTTTCCCTTGGTACTGCCTGGTGGATAATCTATGAGTGCCATATAACTGCTGAAAAGTCACAAATGAGTACCATTGTCTTCTTAAAGATTGTTTAGGCACATCCTTGAGTAATTTATCCCCTCAAATAACATTTCCTTGGAATCATCTTGTTAGATGTAAAGATTGGAATGAAGGATAAATATTTCTATAAATATGACACAACTCATAGACTGAAAATATCCAGGTTTTGTATGGCTCCAGAATTATACTTTTGTAGTGATGCAGATTGTTATTTATCTATTTCTACAATTATGGGGTCCTCACCATGGCCATATTTTCCAAAAACTGATCTTTTCTTTTTCTTCCACTTTTTTTTTTTCATTCAAAACACCTGTAATTATCAATGTATCTTGGTTGCAAGTTTGGTCAATTTCAGATTAAAGAGGTTGGTAGAATTCTTCAATTTTATTCACACTATCTTTAGTAGCGTGTTCCAAACCAATCTGTGTTGGAAGAAGTACAGCTAGAATGCTCCCTAGAATCCATCATTGCCAGACTTCATCTCCTAGACTTTGTCTCTCATACTTCAGACATATTGTCGGGAAGGACTAGTCCCTGGAGAAAGATGTTATGTTTGGTAAAATGGAGGGCTGGAGAAAAAGAGGAAGACCCCAACGAGATGGATTGGCACAGTGCCAGTAGCGATGGACTCAAATGTAACAG
>NW_006409930.1:3431-4730 GCF_000296735.1 Chrysochloris asiatica | reverse complement strand
CATGAAGTTGGTTCCGACTCATAGTGACCCTGTACAGGGTTTCCGAGGTTGTAAATCTTTCTCCCGCGGAACAGCTGGTAGTTTCAAACTGCTGATCTTGTGGTTCACAGCCCAATTCGTAACCACTACACTACCAGAGTAACTTATAATGTGAGGGACGTATCTTTAGGCACTGTATCTTACAATGTTCTGCTACTGTGCATAATGTTTTCATCATCTGTACATGATAATGTACCAATGATATTCATAAGGTTTTCAGTGGCTTATCATTCAGAAGTAGTACACCTCTCCTTCTTCCTAGTCTGTCTTAGTCTTGAAGCTCTGCTGAAACTTGTCCACCATGGGTTACACTGCAGATATATAAAATACTGGTGCCATAACTTCTAGCATCACAGTATGACAAAATGATGAATGATTTGTATAATCAATACCAATACAGGTCTTGCTTGAAGACCCTCAATTTAAGAGTATGTACATCAGAAGCAGCATGTTGAATCTTTTGTCAAAAAAAATATTATTGAAAACAATATACTTATGGCCCCTATATGACGTGTCTTTAAAAAGGTCATAGAAAATTCCATTATCTATCTATTTCATTTATCCATGAACTTTTTTGTATTAGTACTTAAGGATCAAGGTGAAATCCCATAAGGCATTGAATTTACTTTAGAATATTTTTCAAAATTACAATTAAAGTTGACCCTTGAATAACATGAATTTGAACTATGAAGGTCCACTTATATGTAGATGTTTTAAAAATGCTATGTGACACCAATAATCTCTATGTAAGCAGTTCATCTTTCCACCAAGTTGCATATCACACCAAACAGTCATTTCTCATGCTTCTCATGTATTTTTCATCAAGTTTAGTGTGGTACTCTAAACCTTGAGTAATACCTTGGGAACCATACAAAGTGCAACCAGTGATGCTAGAAGTGGTCCCAAGAGGCAGAGACCAGTCATGACACTATGAAAAAAAGACAAAATGCTTGATATGTGCCTTAGATTGAGGTCTGAAGCTATGGTTGTCTGCCATTTCAAGGTAAACGAATAAAACATATGGACCATTTTTTTAAAAAGGAAAAGGAAATTTGTGATGCTGTACCTGCAGAATTGCAGCAGATGTGAAAATCTTGTACTTCTTGTGAAGTACCTTTTCATCTTGGATTGAAAAAGTAGCCTCTATGTAGGTGTTGTTGTTGTTGTTGTTGTCAGGTGCCATCAAGTTGAAACTGACTCATAGCGACACCATGCACAGCAGAACGAAACAATGTCTGATCCTGGGCCAACCTCACTACT
>NW_006409930.1:0-1076 GCF_000296735.1 Chrysochloris asiatica | reverse complement strand
ATGACTGATCTGGATATGTTCTTTTTTTATGTAGGTGTAGTATATAAGATCTATTGTTGTTATTGTTAAGTGTCCTGGTGTCAGTTCCAACTCATAGCAACCTTGTATGAGGTTTCTGAGGAGTGGCTGGAGTATTTGAACCACCAACTTTGCGGTTAGTTGTCCAGTGCTTGTCCTTCAGAACCACATCAAGACTCCATAATATATGTTTTTGTTGTTGTTAAGTGTCATTGAGTCATTTCCAACTCATAGCAACCCTGTATAGTGTTTCTGAGGAGTAACTAGTGAGTCTGAACTACCGACCTTGTGATTCAAACCAACCTTGTAGTCCAGCTCATTAGCCCACAGCACCACTCCAGGACTCCCTAAATATATACAACATACAAAATATTTGTTAACCGACCGTTTATGTTTCAGTAAGGCTTTGGGTCAGCAGTAGGCTATTAGTAGTTAAAGTTTTGAGGTATTAAAAGTTTCATATGGATTTTCGACTGTGGTGGTGGAAGATTGGTGCCCTTAACCCCCATGTTGTTCAAGGCTCAACTGTGCAAGAAAAATGATAATTGTCTACAAAAAAATAAAAGAAAACAGAAAAATACACTATCTTCAAAGAAGCAATTGCAAAACAAACATTCCTAGAAAACTCATTGTTGTTTTACACTTAGAATAAAATGTATAGGGGGCATGCAATTTTTTTTCTGGCAGAAATTTAATATGTATGCCCATTTGAGAGACCATTGAATTAAAAAAAGGAGATTGCATTTTCATATTAATTTCCAAATATTTCTTGGTGGTCCTGTTTACATAGGTGAAATCTCAGTGAAGAAATTCCCCATGTATTTCAATCTTTCAAGGCATAGTTAAGAAGCCCTATTTCACAATCAAAACATAATTTCACAAATCATTTAAATAACAATAACAATAGCATCAACAAAGCATTCCTTAATTCAATTCCTTCTCTCATACTCTAGTTGCTTCCATTCTTTTCTCTTAAAAATTGCAAGTAAGGAGGACTTCCGGCACTTCCCTGACCAGGCAGCTCAGGTAGGGCAGTCTTGGGGAAAAGGGATGGAATC
>NW_006409929.1:17197-17844 GCF_000296735.1 Chrysochloris asiatica | reverse complement strand
ATTTCCCTCCATTTAAAGAATGCAGGCTTTTGATTTTGTATATATGGTCTTAATTATGTTGAAGAATTTCCCTTCAATTCCTATTTTGTTCTGTGTTTTTATCAGGACTGAATGTTGGATTTTGTCAAATGCCTTTTCTACATCAATCTATATGATCACATGGTTCCTTTCTTTTTTCTTATTTATATGGTGGATTATATTGCTCATTTTTCTAATGTTGAGCCATCCTTGCATCCCTGATATGAACCTCACTTGACCATGATATATTATCTTTTTGTTGTGTTGCTGGATTCTGTTGGCTAGGATTTTGTTGAGAATTTTTGCATCTATATTCATGAGGGATATTGGTCTATAATTTTCTTTCTAGGTGACATCCTTCCCCAGTTTTGGTATGAGGGCTATGCTTGCTTCATAAAATATATTAGGAAGTTTTCCATCCTCCTCTATCTTCTGGAATAATTTGCGTAGAATTGGTGACAACCCTTCCCTGAATGTTTGGTAGAACTCACCAGTGAAGCCCTCTGTGCTGGATTTTTTTTTTTTTTGTTGGGAGTTTTTTGATGACCTGATCAAATTCTTCTTTTGTTATGGGCTTGTGCAGGTTTTCTACTTCACTGTGTGTAAGTTTAAGTAGGTCGTATTTATCT
>NW_006409929.1:15889-16438 GCF_000296735.1 Chrysochloris asiatica | reverse complement strand
AGATATTTATTATGGTGATATCATCTTGTTCAATTGTCCCTTTAATCATGAGATAATGTCCATCTTTATCTATTATGCTGGGTTTTGCCTTAAAGTTTATTTTATCTGAGATTAGTACTGCCACTTCTGTTCACTTTTTATTGCAGTTAGCTTGGTATATATATTTTTCCACCCTTTGACTTTTAATCTATTTTTGTCTTTGTGTGTGAGATGTGTCTCTTGCAGACAACATATTGAAGGATCTTGTTTTCTTATCCATTCTGCCACTCTCCATCTCTTAAGAGGTGCATTTAATCAGTTTTCATTCAGTGTTATTATTGATAGGTATGGATTAATTACTGCCATTATGTTTAGTTTTTCTTTTGGTGTTGCTGTTTTCTTTGTTCTGTGTGTCTTCCTTTGTTGAGTTCATGCTTTCTGTGTTCTTTATTGTGAGTTTCCTCATAGTTTTAATGTTTCCATGTTCTTCTTGGATTTTCATTTTCTTGGTATGTTGTGAAGTGTTAATTTCCTTTGAGGTTGCCTTATTGTCTATTAACTTTTCTCTCC
>NW_006409929.1:10071-15185 GCF_000296735.1 Chrysochloris asiatica | reverse complement strand
TTTCCTCTGTGGACTTGTATGATTTTTCTTGTTTTGGAATGCCAATAATTCTTAACTTATTCCTCTTCATGTTGTCCAACATGAATCTTAGACTTTCTTCATATTTTTAAATACTTCTTTTTCTTTTTTTTCTTCTATCTTAGTGGTATTGAGAAATTTATCTTCCAGTTCACTGGTTCTGCCTTCCATCTCTTCTAGTCTACTCCCTTGCCCTTTCAGAGTATTGTCTATTTCTGTTATTCTATTATTGATCATTTGGACCTCTTTCTCTAGGTTTTGAATTGTTTCCAATGTTGTATCTGTCTTATTTGATTTTTTCTGTAGCACTTTTTTGACTTGTCCCTTATTTGTCTCAACTCCATTGTAAAGTGTTCAGAAACATTTTATAATCATATTTCTGAATCCCTTATCAGGAATTTCCAAGGCCTGCCCTCCTTCCAGAATGTAGTCCAGGTTACCTCTAGGTCATTTGTCTCAGACATTTTAACTTGTTTCTTGACATGTGCTATTATGGTCATCTGTTTTTGGTTCTAGGGCATGTTTAGTGTTTATCTGTGGCCTTAATACTTAATTGAGCATGTGTTTTGGTATTTTTTATGCTTTGTGATTGCTTCCACGTAGATGTGATCAGGATGTGGGCTTCCATTTTCATTCTTCTTACTGCTTAACTCAGAGTAACTTTCACATGTGTTGTCCTCCTCTCTCATATATGGCAGTTGGTTTTGGTTCTTGCCTGGATTTTAGTGTTTTATATAATGTGATTGTAGCTTGACTATGGCAGCAGTTTCTGTCTCTTCTTGGGTAAAATAGGGATAAATCATCTCCCAAAGGTAGAAGGGGAAGCATAAAACAGAAAAACAGCAAAACAGTCCCAGCCAAAATAATAAATAAATAAACAACAAAAACAAAACTAGACTGAGTACTATATTCTATAATCACAGAAAAGGGATAGGAGGGAGAGAAGGGAGGAAAAAAAAAAAATCTGTAGCCTTGTATAAGGAGTCCTGGTGTGGTGCTGTGGGTTAATGTACCAGACTGCAAAGCCATTTGAACTGCAAAGTTGGCAGTTCAAGCTCACCAACTGCTCCCGGAAACCCTATAAAGGGTCACTATGGGTCAGATTCAAAAGTATGTGATTTCTTACTTCCACTTCAAGTTCCATGAGCTATAAGCCTTAAAACTTTAAAAATATTCATGCCTATGTGGTTCCAAGTTTTGGAGCTCTGCCCTGGATCTGCTTTGCCTGATATTCTGTGGTATTGCTGACTGTGAACTTCACTGCACCTCCACCCTAGCCACCATCAAGCTCCACCTCCCATGAGTTTTTGTTTTGTTCCATATTTCCCTTCCATTCCATTCAGGACCTTCTAATATGATCACTTTCAGAGATGTTGCTAGTGGTAGCCAGAAGCCATCAAGTTCTGATCTTGGGGTCATGGAGATTAATGTCCATATGGTTCATTAGTCAGTTAACTAATTATTTCCATGAGTCTGATTTTTATCACTTTTATTTTCTCCAAATAATGATGCAGTGTCTCAATTTTCAGCAATTCAATAAGGCAACAATAACACTAATGAAGTATGCACACCTTAGAATAATCAACCAGTTACAATCTAAATGGCAGCATTTCCCCAAGGATAGAGTTCAAAAGATCAATAAAAGAAGGAGAATGAAAACATAAAGTACAGGGAAAAAGTGGAATAAGTGAATGGTTCATTGTGGGGATTGCAATCAAAGAAACAAAACGTTTATAAGCTGATGAATGGAAAACTGTTCTTCACCCAATAAAAATGTTAAAAAATAAAATAAATATAGTATAATGTTAAAATTATGAGCAATGAGTAAATTTAGAATGCATAAAACAATAGATGAAAAAACATTATGATTTAATTATTATTACATGGAGAAAAAAAAAACCCTTAAAAACCTTGATCTTCTTCTGAAATATAAAGAGTCTTAATAAGTTCAAAGAGTCCTGTTGTGGCACTATAGGATAAACACTCGACTGCAAGGTTGGTTTGAACTGCAAAGTCAATGATTCAAACTCTCCAGCCACTCCTCAAAAACCCTATACAGGTTTACAATGAGTTGTAACTAACTTGACAGCACTTAACAATAACAATAACAAGTTTAATGGTAGAATTCCTACCTTCCATATGGAGTCTTGGGGTGAAGCTGTGGGTTCATGTGCCAGATAGCAAAGCCGTTTGAACTGCAAGGTTGGTGGTTCAAGCTCACCAGCTACTCCTTGGAAACCCTATTCAAGGTCACTATGGTTCCGAGTTGACTCGACGGCATTTAACAACAACAATATGGGAGACCCAGGTTTGCTTCTTGGCCAATGCACTTCATATGCTGCCACAGAGCATATATCAGTGGTGGATTGTGTTGTGCTATGATGCTGAGCAGGTTTCAGTGGAGATTCCAAAATTACAAAGACTAGGAAGAAAGGTCTGGCAATCTATTTCTCAAAATAAGCAAATTTAAACACTATGGATCTCAACAGTCTGGTTTGTTTTATGTGGGGTTATTATGAATCATTGTTTGACTCCACAGTAGTTAGCAACAAAAACAACAAACTTTCACTGAATTGATTTTTAACTGCACCAGAATGTGAAAAGTTGGTATAAAATCAAACAACAAAATAATTACTTTCCATGAAGCATTGAATGCTTTGAATGAAAACAGAAATATGGACCAAATTATTCTCCAAGATCCTGCCCATAATGTGATGATTAAGTAGCCAACACTGTGGGTTGGTCTCTAACCTTGACTATGAGAATTCAGAATGCTTCAAAGTATCCTCTTGAGGTACAGAGAACAGGTGGTAGAAATAAAGTTCTGTCAACATCCCTTTCCTTTGAGATCTACACAAATGTCAACTCTTTTAAAATCCTATTCTTACCTCCAGAGAATAAATTAATCCATCCTCCTCATTATTCTCATTTGGACATTAATGCCAACTTTTCTATGGTGTTTATCACAGTCTTCTTTGTAATAGTATTAGCTTTTCTTATAATGAGCAATAAGCTTACTTGTGAAAATTGCCATGCGATTTTCATTGTTTCACACATTATGGTGCCCCATATGATACCTAGCCCTGGCAGAAGCTCAATAAATGTAAACTGAATTGAACTAATTAGAATCACCTGTGTTTCTAAGGGAACTTAAGAGCAACAGATAATATAATTTCTTAAACACACAAATTTATCTTTCAGTACACAGAGACCACAAACATTTAAAACAACAAATAAGAATCTCAAGCAGAATACAACCAACCCTCTTATGAGTCATGGGAAATAAAGCGTACACACATATTTCCGTCCTTTAGAGCTTATTGGGTAACTGCTTTCTCACTAGCAGTATGTGCTGCCTCAGGACAGTTCATAAAACAAACAAACAAAAATACAAAGAACAGCCATATGCCAGAAGCTACTGTCTTCACAGGGTTTTGCGTACCACTCACTGTCAGTTTGTCATACTGTGGTAACTTGTATGTTGCATTGATGCTGGAATTTTTGCCATTGTTTTTGTTGTCATTTTCTGCTTTTTGTTTTTTAAATGCTATCAGAGGCACCCATAGAGGACAAGTTTCAGCAGTGTGAACAGACTAGACAGACTAGGAAGAAGAATTGATGCTTTTGAGTTATGATGTTGGAGGAGAATATTGAAAGTGCCATGGGCTGCCAAAAGAACCAACAGATCTGTGTTGGAAGAAGTGCAGCCAGAGCAAGCCTTGGAGGCCAGGATGACCAAACTTCACTTCTAATACTTTGGACATATTGTCAGGAGGGACCAGTCTCTGGAGAAGGATATTATGTTTGGTAAAGGTGGAGGGTCAGAGAAAAAGAGGAAGACCCCCAATGAGATGGATTGGCCAAGTGGCAGCATCAATGGACTCAAGTGGGGCAACAACAGTGAGGTTGCCCCAGGATTGGGCAATGTTTTGTTCTCCTGTGCATAAGGTGGCTATGAGTTGGTACCAACTCGATGGCACCTAACAACAACAACAACAGCAACAGGAAGAAGGAAAAACAGTCCACAGTTTAGTCACTGAAAACTTTATGAGCAGCAATAGTCTGACATAGCACTGGAAATGAGCCCCTTAGGTTAAAAGGTAGTCAAAATATGACTGGGGAAGAGCTGACCCCTTAAAGTAGTGCTAACCATAATGATGTGGATGGAAGAAATCTTCCAGGACATTTACTGATGCAGCCCAACTCAAAACTAGAAGAAACAGCTGTAAACATTCATTAATAATTGGAATATTGAATGTATGAAATGTGAATCTAAGAAAATAAAAAGTCATCAAAAATGAAATGCAACACATAGAAATGGATATTGTAGCCATTAGTGAGTTGAAATGGACTGGTATTGGCCACTTAAAATCAGACAAATATATGGATATGGTTGAATATGCTAGGAAAAACACATTGTAGAGGAATAGCATCAGATTCATTGTCAAAAAGAACATTTCAAAATCTGTCTTAAAGGACAATTCTGTCTATTTTAAAATAATATACTTATGCCTACAAAGAGGATCAGTTTGTGTGACTATTATTTAAATTTACAAACCAACTCTAAAGCCATAATGAAGAAATTAGAAATTTTACCAACCAAATTCTTCATTCTGAAATTGATCAAATATGCAATAAAGATGCATTGATAATTACTGATGATTGTTTGTCAAGGTTGGAAACAAAGAGAAATGATTAATAGTTTGAAAGTATGGCCTTGGTGATATAATTATACTGGAGATATCCTGATAAAATTTTGCAAGACCAATAATTTTTTGTTTCAAATACCTTATTTTTAACAACATAAACAATGATTACATACATGGACTTTACCAGAAGGAATACACAGGAACAAATTTACGACATCTATGAGAATATAGATTTGATATATTAAACACTAAAGATCAAAGACCAGAAGAGGTGTGGAATGACATCAAGAATGTTGTCATACAAGAAGAAAACAAAAAGTCATTAAGGAGACAAAAAAGAAGGAAAAGATCAAAATAGATGTCAGAAGAGACACTGAAACTTGCTCTCCAGTGTAGAGATGCTAAAGCAAATGGAAGAAATGAGGAGGTCCAAGAGCTGAACAGAAA
>NW_006409929.1:4325-5226 GCF_000296735.1 Chrysochloris asiatica | reverse complement strand
GCAAAAATCATCAAGCAATATCATTAATATCACATGTAAATAAAATTGTGCTGAAGACAATTCAAAAATGGTTGCAACAGTACATTGACAGGGAGCTGCCGTAAATTCAAGTGACATTAAAAAGAGAACTTAGAATCTCCTCTCTTACAAATCATATTTATTTGCTCTCCTGGCCCTGAATTTTGTGAGCTTTTCAAACTATAGTCAACTGTTTTCCCATTCCAGTTTCAAGAGATATGGGAAATTTCTCTGGAGGAGACTCATTATGTACAGACTTGAGATTCTATGGCTCCTCTGAGCCAGCTGCTGGGATGAACCTGAACTAGAAGCTTTAAGACAGTGTGAACTTTAAAGTGACAATTAGCACAGGGACCTTTTCCCTAAGGCTATTAACTTCTACACTTCTGTATAACCATACTTTCAGTACCGGCAGCAGGCAGGAAATGAATGTCACCATCATCACAGTCACAGCCAGTCAAACTTGTACCCAGAGGGGTCTTTCAATTCTTTGCCTCTTTCATGCTTGCAGTTCCAAAAACCCCTTCAGTACCAATACCAAGTCACCAGAAGTTCAACACCAAGCCTTAACATCTAGAGAATGTTACCACAGCACATTCCCATCTTGGCATTTTCCCAGTATCTGTAATAAATAAATGTAATTCCATATCTTCCTATGTTTATGTTTCCAAATGGAAGCTGCTTGATAATGCATAGCTATGCTATTATACATAGGAAATCCCTGTAGTATAAAGCCCTGTGTTCAAGATAGACAAAAAATAAGCAGTGAAACTAACTAATTTGAGAAATTCAAAGCAAAAAAATCAGGAAATACCTCCAAATTAATTTGAAAAGTGTATCGAACTAAACAGATAAAAGAACAAAGAAAGAAAAACAAGTAGCT
>NW_006409929.1:0-575 GCF_000296735.1 Chrysochloris asiatica | reverse complement strand
GGCTGATGAAAGGAGATGCAGATAGGTCTCTTGCAATACAATAGTGAATACTTGTTATCAGGGCTGATTGTAAGGGCTGGAAATGTAAAGGTAGATGTTTTGTAGCAAAGGGAGGGGAGTGATTATCTTTACAGTCCAGGAGCAGAGGTCCCTGGGACCATCAAGGGAGAAGAGTGGAGAATGGAACCCTACCCAGAGAAGCAGTGATGTCAGAGATGTAGGCAGAGACGATGATGTGGAGAGATGGAGCAGATGGGGACTTTGGACCGGGAGGGGGAGAGGCACTGTGTGCAGACAACCGGGGATCGGGGGCAAGCTTGTGGGGTATACCCTTTGGTTGATGGATGATGCATGGAAGGGATTATAATCATGGCAAGGAAATGATATATGATGGGATCAATGTGAAGCTAATGTCCTCTCATGTAAACTATCACAAAATTCACAATAAAGCATTGAAGAAAAAAAGTTCTTGTGCAGCAGATTTGCCTAATGCAATACGTCGTTTGATTTCTTGACTACTGCTTCCCTGAGTGTTGATAATTGGTCCAAAAAGAATGAAGTCCTTGACAACTTCA
>NW_006409928.1:18167-19871 GCF_000296735.1 Chrysochloris asiatica | reverse complement strand
CTGACGAATGAGTGGTGGAAGGTAACCTATAGACTGGGAAAAAGTTTGGTAATCATATATTTAATAGCGATCTAGTGTCCAATAAGGAGCTCTGGTAGTGTAGTGGTTACTAGTCTGGTTGCTAACCTCAAGGTCAGCAGTTCAAAACTACCAGGTGTCCCTCAGGAATAAGATGAGGCTTTCTGCTCCGTTAAAGATTTACAGCCTCGGAAATCCTATGCAGGGTCACTGTGAGTCGGAACCAACTCCACGGCACACCGTCACCAAATTGACAACAGTAGCCCTAAAGTCCAGATGAGAAATGTAAGAGGCAGAGAATATAAGTTAATGGTGTTGAAACAATATGGGTAGAGATAGTGAGAATGGTGATACAAATATGAAGTATGAAATATGGTATAGTGAACTATTTCATATGTCTCTTCTAGCCTTAGTTTTTGTAACTCTCACCAAATGATTCTTTTTCTGATGGTCTGGGTAATAGAATGCGGAAGAAGACACTGATAGGATGACGAGATTCAGCTATGGATATTAGCAGAGTTCAATGTAATTGTAAAAACTTGAAACTCTAGTATGGGTTTAAAACGAACCATCTCAGAAGCAGAAGTGGAAGATCTCATTACCATCAAAGAGAAAGAACCAGGAATGGAGTACATCATTTGGCCCCGAGATCTCTGAACTTTGAACCTCCTTGACCCAGGGTTGGAAAACGTTGTCACCAGAGGAATAGTAGAGGACCAGCAGCATCAGAACCAAGACTCAGAGCATGAGACAAAGTCTTGGGCTTCCCAGCCCACAGAGCAAGTAAAGCTGAGTGACTCTGGCCAGTAAGCCTGCTTACAGAGTGAGGTGTTTGCAGGCCACTTAAGTGGAGAAACTAGGTTTGCTGACCTCAGAGCTAAAGCCCAGTGCCTTCGGGATGAGACTTAGGGCGTGATATGTCCTGTGGGTGTTTATCAGTGGCTGACTGTAACAACTGTGCCCTGAGTATTTTGGACCCATGAGTTGTTAACTTCCCTAATTAATCCCATAACTGTGAGTATGGTGTCTGAGATCTGTGTGCCCGTTGCAGTGGATTATAGAACCCAGCTGAGTACAGCAGCCTGTGGAAGGAATGGTTGATGCATCATATTTTTGCACGTAATATTTGTTATGTATCTTGTGTTATGTGTATTTTCACTAAAATGTACCAAAGTGTAAAAACTGCTTACGTTTAATCAGAAGTTACAGAACACCCCCTACCACAAAGAACCACCACGAAAGTGGGGTTCCCGTATACTAAGTGTATTGCAGCAGACATTATATGAGTAGTAGTTCTTGTTGACTCTCCAAGTCAACGAGAGAGACCCAAACAAAGACACTAGAGGATCTGAAGCCTCTGATACTTACAGCTACAACAAGGAGTAAATATAGTCCAAGACCTAGTCATATTAACCGAAAACTTTACAATATTGTAAAGTAAAATACTTCATTTAAGATTTTTTAAATGATCTCAAAGATAATTGTTGAATGGATAGTAGTAACAATGTATTGGATATTTTCAGCTGAAGAAAAAGTGACTAAGCATATATAAGGAAAGAGAAGGAAGGATTAACAATACTCTACTGTAAGGTACCTGCACTACATGTGAAGTCAAATTTGAAGGTAGAGATTGTTGTTGTTGTTAAGTGCCATCGAGTCGTTTCTGACCCATAGCGACCCTGTATA
>NW_006409928.1:15847-17317 GCF_000296735.1 Chrysochloris asiatica | reverse complement strand
AAAGAAAGACATTACTTAAGGATCAAGACATCAGTTCTCCAAGAAGATACAACAATTCTGAATGAGTATGTGCCTAACAACAGAACATGAAACTATTTGAGGGAAAAATCAGTAGAGCTGTAAGAGTTGTACTATTAGGGTTGAAGATGCCAACATCCTTCTTGCAGTATTTGCTAGATCAGTTTTGGCATAAAATCAATAAAGATATAGTTGACCTTAATAGCACTTTAAATAATAATTTGATCTAATTGATATTGATAGAGTAACCCCTCCAACAAAGCAGAATGCGTATTCTTCTCTAGTTCACATGAAACATTCACTAATAATGGTCACTTCTGGACCATGACCTTCACATCAAAGGTAACTTAACACATGCAAAAAGCTAGAACCCCTACAAAAGTATGTGTTCTCGGGCCAAAATGGAATTACACTGGAAATAAATCAAAACAGAAAGATGCTGGAAAAATCCCCAAGTATCTGTACACTTAACAATATGATTCTATGTAATACATAAATCAACAAAGAAGTCTGCAAATGAATTTAAAAACGTATTGAACTAAATGAAAATACAATTTATCAAAATGTGTCACCTGTATCAAAAGCCCTTCTGCCTATATGTATTCAATCTGCATGCTGAACAAATAATCTGGAAAGCTGGACTAGAAGAAAAAGGACAGAAGGAAGACTTTCAATATGTGGGTGGCACAGCTGTGCTTGCTAATAGAGAAGAATATTTGAAGCACTTAATGATGACGATCAAAGGCATGAACGCTCAGTAAGGCTTACACCTCAAGATGAAAAAAAAAAAAAAAAATCCTTACATCTTGACCAAAAAGCAACATCATGATAAGTGGAGAAATGATTGAAGTTGTTACGGATTTTATTGTATTTGGCTCCACAGTTAATACTCATAGAAACAGCAGTTAAGGAAGCAAATCATGTATTGCATTGGGAATATATGTTGCAATCGTCCTCTTTAGAACGTTCCAAAGCAAAAGATGCCTCTGGGAGATCAACGGTGCAACTTACTCAAGCCATGGTATTTTTAATTGCCTCAGATACATGTGAAATTTGGACAATGATTAGGAAGACCAAACGAATTAATGCATTGAACTACTGCATTGGCAAAGAACATTAAATGTAACATGGATTTGCCAACAGAATGTTCAAATCTGGAAGACTACTCCTTAGAAATGAGAATGGTAAGACTTCATCTCACTACTTTGGATCTGTTTTCTTGAGAAATAACTCCCCAAAGAAGACATGTTTGTTAAAGTAAAAGGTCAGAGAAAAAGAGGAAGACCGTCAGTGAGATGGATTATCACAGTGGCAGCAACAATTGACTTCAACATAGCAGGGATGTGAGGATGGAGCACGACCATTTCATTCTGCTGCACACCACAGGGTCTCTACCAGAGTCAACGAAACCTTCACAACAGCACCTAACAGTAACAACAAACACAAACCAAC
>NW_006409928.1:12754-15071 GCF_000296735.1 Chrysochloris asiatica | reverse complement strand
CTGCTCCTTGGAAATCCTATACAGGTGGCTCTGAGTCAGAACTGATTCGACCGATGTTACAACAACAACATTAACATTATCTAAGAGTTTTGGAGCACTTGGCTGCTAACCAAAAGGTGTGCTCAAAGCCCATTAGCTGCAGCACAGGTGAAAGATGTGGCAGGCTGCTTCTGTGAAGATTTGATTACAGGCTTGGAAACCCTGTGGAACAATTCCATTCTGTCCAATAGGGTTGTTATATGTCAACTGACTTCATAGAACAGGTTTCTGAAATATCTAAATTCAATTATCTAAGCTTCCAACTTAGAAAACTTGAGCAAGAAGAACAATTTAAGTATAAAGGAAGCAGACGGAAGTAAATAAATTAAAATTAGCTCAATAAAACTGCAAAGCAGAAATAAAGAAAAGAGAGAGAAAATCAAGAAAATAAAATGTGGTTCTTGGGGGAAAAAAATCAATAAAATTCACAAACCTCTAGCCAGCTAACCAAGGGAAAAAAGAGAAGGTCCAAATTAGCAATATCAGCTATGAAAGAGATGTAATCAATACTAACCCCATGAACAAGTAATGATAGTGCTGGATTAAATGAATGGTGGAGTCTATTCAGTAAAAAAGAAAGAGCTTATGTAGCTGACAAGATGCTCATTTTATTCTTGAGTGAGTGACTTTGGATGGGAGGATTAGATCGTTTTTAGAAGGTGATACATCTCAGGAAATTTAGTTGGCATTTGGAAATATCAGAAAATTAGTGCATGGGAAATGGAAGAGATGGACAAACCTGGGCCCAGATTTGTGGAGACTAGCTACCCATTTGTCCTGTCTTTATCTCCCCACAACACTCCAAATAAGAACTTCCAAAAGGACGTTGATACCTCATGGTTGCTTGGAACAGTTCTTCCTTATCACCTCCAAATGATCTCTAATAAACCTACCATTTATGTAAAAACCATTACTGCATGATCGGTTTTAAGGAAAGACCACTTAAGTCTATTGTCCCTCCCAAACAGAAGACTGGTCCCGCCCATGAATAAATTCTGTAGTGACCACTGCAGCTAGTAAAATCCAGAGTAATCAGGAAATAATGTCAATATCAAAGGGAGCTCACTCTGAGGATGGGTGCTAGCGTCAGAAGCATCTAGAAACTGCTAGGCACTGTCTTACAGGTGACATCCCTATGGTTCTAGACTAAGCAGACATCCCTATGGTTCTAGACTAAGCTATCTCCCAGGGAAAGAAGAATCCATGTGCCAGCTGAGTGAACTGTCATTCGAGCACTGTGAAACCCTCAGAACAAAGGCAAATGGTGGGAAACAAGAGCACCAGAAAACCAAACCAAACTCACCGTCACCAAGTCATCTGTGACGCATAGTGATTGCGTAGGACAGAGTCCAGCTGCTCTATAGAGTTTCAGAGACTGCAAATCTTTAGCAACGCAGTAGGTAATGCACTGTAGTACAGGGTTCCAAAAAGGAAGACAGAAAAGAAAGTTTCAGTGGTGTAGACAAGCCAAGAAAGAATGTACGAGGAAAGTTCGCAGATCTCTTCGTTCTTAAAGCAAACAATGTGACTCAGCTCAGGTAACTTAGTACTTATTATATTGTTCTTCATTTTAGAGAGAAATAGAACAGGTCAGAGACATTACAAAATATAATTAATAAGATCATGTAACTATTATGTGGCAGAACTCGTACTTGAGGTAAGATTGTCTGACACAATTGTAACATGGACTTCCTAGTATCAATTCATTGTACCCAATTATCTTTGTCTTCGCTGGCATTGAGTTCCTGAAACTGGTAAGCTGAGCCTCCCACTAATTATACTGACTATTCATGATCAGACACACATTAACTGCTCTAGAGTCATTTATTCCTAAAAGGAAAAAAAAAAAAATAGTAAGAATAATGTCAACATTAACAGTTGTTAGGAAATTTATGTGATAAATTAAGCTAATTATTAAGTGAAAAGTACTTTCAAAGTCTAAAATGCTATGTCTTACATACCTGGTGCTACCACAACACAAATATCACAAGGCGTTTGTCTTTAAAGAACAGAAATTTATTTTCTCGCAGTTCTGGAGTCCACAAATCCAAATCAGGATCTTGGTAGTCGTCATTCCTTTTGTGAGCTCCTCACTGAGTTTCTCCTATCTGCTGGCAATACTTAGCATTCCATTGCTTATCAAGAAGTCCTCACCTGGTGTCTGTCTTCTCCATGTGAATGTCTCTGTTCATAGTCACCTCTTTTTATAAGACACCTCAGTTGTTGTTGATGTTAAGTGTGGTTGTGTCTGTTCTGACTCATGGCGACCCTGTATAGG
>NW_006409928.1:10521-11909 GCF_000296735.1 Chrysochloris asiatica | reverse complement strand
CCTAGGCATTTGTGAACTGAAGTGGACTGATACTAACTTTTTAGTCAGACAATCCTATGTTGCTATGCTGGGAATGAGAAATTGAAGAGGAATGGCTTCATATTCATTTTCATGAAAAATATTTCAGCATCTATCCTGAAGTGCAATGTTCTCAGTGACAAGATAGTATCTGTATGCCTACTGTGTGGCACTGTTAGATAAGCGCTGGAGGCTAGCCACAAGGCTGGTGGTTCAAACTCACTAGCCACTCCTCAGCAATCCTATACAGGGTCAGTCTGAGTAAGACCCAACTCAGCAATACATAACAACAATAACTGGTCAGACTAGTTAGTACAATTATTATTCAATTTACTCACCAACCACTAATATCAAAGATGAAAAATATTCAAGATTTTTACCAATTTTTTTTCAGTCTGAAAGGAGTGAATGATGCCATCAAGATGCAGTGATAATTATTGGTGACTGCTCTGTGACAGCTGGAAACAAGAAGGGTCGGTACTTGAAGGAAATGGCCTTGGTGATAGAAATGATGTCAGAGAACTCACAATAAAACTTCGCAAACTCAACAATTGGTTCATTACAGATGCCATTTTTTCAACAACATAAATGGTGGCTATACACATGGACCTCATCATGTGGAATACAAAGAGATCAAATTGACTATGTGGGATGGAAAGGCATGATGGAGAAGTTCGATTATCATCAGTCAGAACAGGCCAAGGGTTTAATGTAAAATAAGCCATCAAAGATCAAGTTGAAGCTGAAGAAAATTAAAGCATGTCCACAAGAGCCAAAGTATGACCTTAAGTATATCCCAACAGAATTTAGACACCATCTCAAAAATAGATTTGGTGTATGAATCATTAATGACCAAAGATCAAATGAGATATGAGGTGGCATCAAAGATATCATATACAAAGAAAGCAAAAGATTATTTTAAAAGACAGGAAAGAAAAAGACCAAAATGAACAGCAGAAGAGACTCAAACTTGCTCTTTAAAACAGAGTAGCTAAAGCGAGCAGAGAAATTATGAAATAAAAGAGATGAGCAGATTTTAAAGGACAACTAGAGAAGACAAAGTTAAGTATTATAATGAATTGTTCAAAGACGTGGAGTTAGAAAACTAAAAGGGAAGAACATGCTCAGCATTTGTCAAGCTGAGAGAACTAATGAAAAATTCAAGCCTTGCCTTGCAAAATTGAAGGATTCTATGGAAAGTGAAGACGGCTTAAAATACTTGCTGATGGCGATCAAAAAGCACAGACTTCGGTATGGGTTGTATCTCAATGTGAAGAAAACAAAAATCCTCACCACTGGACCAATAAACAACATTCTTATCAACGGAGAAAAGATTGAAGTTGTCAAGGACTTCATTCTTCTTGGATTAA
>NW_006409928.1:8201-10139 GCF_000296735.1 Chrysochloris asiatica | reverse complement strand
AGATGAATTGGCAAAGTGGCAGGCAGCATCAATGGGCTCAAGCATGGCAACAATAGTGAGGTTGGCCCAGGATATGTTAGTGTTTCGTTCTGCTGTAGATGAGGTCGCTATGAGTTTGTACCGACCTGATGGCACCTAACAACAACAGCAACATGGGCAAAATATTGAAAATGCAGGAAGAGCCACTGCACTAAAAAGAATTGGTCGATGATCAGTCATTTCAAGAGATAGCATATGGTCAAGAGCAGATGGTATTGAGGAAGAAGTCCAAGCTGTACTGAAATCTCTGACAACAACAAGACTCCAGGAATTGACTCAATACCAATTGAAATGTTTCAACAAACTAAGGCATCACTGGATTATTCTCACTCATCCATGCCAAGAAATTTAGGAGACAGCTACCTGGTCAACCAAATGAAAGCAATCCATATTTCTTCGCATTAAAATTAAAGGCGATCCAACAGAATGATGAAATCATCTAACAATATCTTTAATATTATGTGCAAGAAAAATTTTGAGGAAGATAATTTTTAAAAAGTTGCACTAGCACATCAAAAGGGAGCTTCCAGAAATTCAAGCTGAATTCAGAACAGGACATGGAAGGAGGGATATCATTGTTGGCATCCGATGGATCTTGGCTGAAAGCAGAGAATAGCAGAAAGTGTGTAACCTGTGCTTTATTCATTATGCAAATGAATTCCACTGTGTGGCTAATAACATACTGTAGATAACATTACAAAGAATGGGAATACCAGAACACTTTGCTCGTGAGAAATGTGTACCTAGACCAAGAGGTAGTCATTAGAACAGGACAAGGGTTTAAAATCAGGAAAGGTGTGTGTCTGCGTTGTATTCTTACACCATATTTACTCAATCTGTATGTTGAGCAAATAATCTGAGAAATTGGATTATGCAAAGAAGAATATGGCAAAAGGAGTGGAGGAACACTAATTAACAACCTGTGATATGAAAAAAGATACAACCTTGCTTGCTGGAAGTGAAGAGGACTTGAAATACTTAATGATGAAAATGAAAGGCTATAGCTTTCAGTAAGAATTGTACCTCAATGTAAAAAAAAACACAAAAATCCTCATAACTGGACCAGTAAATAACATCATGATGAACAGAGAAAATATTGAAGTTGTCAACAATTTCAATGCACTTGTATTCACAATCAACACTTATGGAAGCAGCAGTCAAGAAATCAAAGAACAAAAAAATAAAATAAAATAAAAAAGAAATCAAAGAACGTCTTGCATTAGGCAAATCTACTGCAAAAGTCCTGTTTAAAGTGTTAAAGAGAAAAAATGTCACTTTAAGTACTATGGTGGGCCTGACCTAGGCCATGGTGTCTTCAGTTGCCTCGTATGTTTGTGGAAGTTGGACAATCAATAAGGGACACTGAAGAAGAATTGCTGCATTTGAATTATGATGTAGGTGAAGAATATTGTTAAGTAGTATAAGCTTCCAGAAAACAAAGAAATCTGATTTTGAAGAAGTATAGACAGATTGCTTGTTGGAAGTGACGATGGCAAGACTTACATCATACTTTGGATGTGTTGTCAGACAGGACCAGCTCCGAGAGAAGGACACTGTGCTTGGTAAAGTGGAAGGTCAATAAAAAAGAGGAAGATCCTCAACAAGATAAACGGTCACAGTGGTAACAATAATGAGTTCAAACATAGCAACCGTTGTAAGAATGGTAGAGGACGAGGCAGAGTTTCATACTGTTATCCATAGCATTGCTATGAGTCACAACACATATAAGGGGCTTTCAAAGAGTTCATGGGAAAATTGCATTTTATTTATTTATTTTTTTTTTTTAGGTATCAAATTACTTTACATGAAGGAATGGTATGGAATGAAAGAACTAAAGTGGATATTTTGGTACATTTTGTAGAAAAGGTAAAGGTAAACACAACATGCATGTGGCTGCCT
>NW_006409928.1:5774-7621 GCF_000296735.1 Chrysochloris asiatica | reverse complement strand
CTGGTTGGAGTTCTGGCACACCTGTGAGGGGGACATGATCATCATGGCAGAAGTGGAGGAGAGACATGGAAGCACAGAACTGGAACAGTGGCTGGGACCTTGGGGCATTGGAGGACTCCACAGGCTGGAGGTGGTGGAGGGTTGAGGGGAGGCTGGCTAGCACACGGTTCAGTTCAAGCACTGTTGAAGCAGAAGACCATGGTTACTGTGAAGAATGTCTTCTAGATAAAGATTCTTCACATCTTGGTGAGGTAAGGTGGCCTTCTGCCTTGACATCCTTGAGTTCCACACATAGCTGGGGAGTTTGTGGCAGAAGCAAGAAATCCATTGCTTCCTGGTTCAGGACGCTCAGCTGCTCCAGGAACCTCCATTTTGTGTGGGGCCAAGCGGAGAAAGGATCAGAGCAGCCACGGACGCCTGACAGAGCCGTAGAGATAGAGGTGTGGACATTCTTTTTTTTTTTTTTTGGTAACTTTTTGTTGGTCCCTTGCTGTCTGTGTACCTCCATTCTGGTCACTTTAGGGGTGCCTGAGCTAGTGGATACTCCAGCCCCCGAAAAATTGCATTATATTTTAACTCTATTTTTTATACAAACTTTTTGAACTCCCTTCACATGCAATAACTAAAGCAGGATGTATCAATGCAATGCCCAAAATGAGAAAGAAAACAGTTTATATATAGAAAATACAGAAGTAAAGATGTCACTCATGCTTAGAGGCAAAAGTCTGGATTATATATTATCTTAGACTACAAGGGAAACAAATTCTCAAGAATGCATGGAAAGTCAATATTGCTAAAAGGTCCAGAAAGTTGAATGTAAGCAAAGTAGCTGGTAGTAGCTAGAAGGAGACCATTGATAATCTTGACAACAGAGTTATCAGGGAAGTTGCTAGAGTGGAACCCAGACTGCATGCAGTCAAGGTTGGCTTGACATGAGTGTACCAGATGACATGACAGTACAAAACTTGAGGCAGGGGAGCACACATAACATCTGCTTATGTATCTTGGCAAGGAAAGGAAGAAACAGCAGTAGTAGAGTAATTGCTTTCTTTAGAGCTGATTAGATCTGTTGAAAAAATATCAAGTAGTGATGTAAAAAACAGATGAGCTGAACATCAGAAGCAAAGCTTCCAGATGTTAAAAATGGCATCATGAGCATGATTAGAGGTATTAGGCAGTTTTCTTAAACAGTAGTCTGCCACCTGAAGACGGAGCTAAGCTAAAGAAGAATGAAATGCCCATGAAAGCAGAAGTTATAAAATGAAATGACACACTGCACTGGACAAACCTGTCCTCCCCAAAATCTTTTTGAAGTGTTAAGAATCTTCTAATGCATTCTGGATAGAGCTGTCATGATTACCCAATTATCGCATTACAAAGATATTACTGTGAGGACAAGGGTATATCTGATCCAAGCTATATAGTATTCTTAATCATATATATGCATGTGAAAGCTATACAATGAATTAGGAAGACCATGGAATGGTCTTTAAACTATAGTGTTGGCAAAGAATATGAAGGAACATCAGCAGAACACTCAGATCCATCTTGAATGCTCTTTAAAAGTAAGGATGGCAAAACTTGATCTCATGTATGTTGTCATGAGGGATTACTCCCTGGAGAAGGACAGCATGCTGGGTAAAGCAGAAAGTCAACAAAAAGGAGGAAGACTCTCCATGGAATAGACTGATACAGTGGCTGCAATGTTGTACTCAAACATAACAACTAATGTGAGACTCGTGCAGGACCCTACAAAGGGTTGTTCTGTTGTACATGGGTCACTATAGAAACTGTATAATAAAACACTGGACCACAATGCCTGTTTGAACCACAAGGTTGGTGGTTCA
>NW_006409928.1:0-1694 GCF_000296735.1 Chrysochloris asiatica | reverse complement strand
TTTTGTCACATTTTCTGGTGTTTTAGTTACATAATTGTGGTAAGTAGTATTTGTGAACCTATATCAAAACCTTTTGAGAATAAAATGAAGACGTAATTGAAGGAAAGAAATCAAAAAAGACTTCTGCTCAGTTACTTCTAATGTCGTAACTAAGTGTTGCAATTCAATGTAGATTTTGCAAAACAACTTTGCTGTTAGTATTCATAAAATCTAAGAAATATTTTACATTGAAGCAATTTACAACTGTATTTACCCCATATTATTCTATGATTAAAACAGAGTAAACATTATCAAGGATTCTGTATGATCTGATTCTAGAGGATACCCATGGAAAGAAGGGGAATGGAGTGACATCATGAGAACCACACTGGGTGACATCAACACTCGTGATTCTACTGAGTAAACTCTAGACCCAGGATCTCAAATTCCAATACCTACAGAGAAAAACAATGGAATAGCATGAGTGAACTGACATGACATACAATTATTGATATAGGTATGTAGTTAGGAAGAAGATAGACAGGTATATGATAGATGATAGATAGATAGATAGATAGATAGATAGATAGATAGATAGATAGATAGATAGATAGATAGATAGATAGACAGACAGCTGCCATTAAGTCAATTCTGACTCATAGTGATGTAATATATAACAGAACATAATGTTGCCCACCCCTACATAATTTTCACAATCACCGGTACATTTAAGTCCACCTTTGTGGCTACAGTGTCAATCCATCTCACTGAACATTTCCTTCAGTTTCAGTATACTTCACCAAACTTTATATCCTCTTCCAGGAACTGATTCCTCCTGAGGGCATGTCTATAGCAAGGGAATCAGACCATGTTCTGATGTGATCTATAAGATTTCCATTGGTTAACTTTCAGAGGTAGATCACAAGATTTTTCTTCTGCTGAAATCTGTCCACCATGGGTGGCTCTTCTGGTAGGTATTTCAAATACTGGTGGTATAATTTCCAGTATCATAGCAATATGCAAGCCAACACAGTATGACAAACTGACAAATGGGTAGTGGGCAATTGTTTAAGAACCTTGAATTTCCATAGAGGAATGTCCTTTCTCGCATTTTTTCTTGAAACCTGTGGTCCTCTTACTTTATCTTTGAGATTCTGAATTTTGAGTTAGACATGGTCAGAGAGAAAGGTTTCCCTGTAGTGAATAAACCAACACACCTTGTGTGCTTGTAAATACAAGTAGTTATAAGTGCAAATGACAATTACCCTGAAGTTGGAAGAGTTAATTAATACTAGTGATGATGTCTGAAGGGACACAGAGCGTATGTCCTAAAGGGAACAGGTATTGTTCAGTTCCTCCTCATCCTTGTCATGTGAAGGTGTGGTTCGGAAACTTTCAGATACCTGGATATTTATATGAAATATCCTGATAATTATTCATTGGCCTGATTTGAATTAAAATTGAATTGAAAAGCAAAACAAGCCTTAGTAGACCATCTAGGACCAGACTCATCATTCTGCACTCTTGTGTTATACATTCAGTTCAACCCCTCACATACATGGAAGGCAACTTTTGCAACCTGAAAGTCAAAGTTACTTGTGATTTTCTTTGGTTGCAAGACTAAAAGGAAACAGGAAAAGTCTATTAAAGTCAAGTGAGCAGTTGGGATTAATGGTTTACCCAGGCTATATATAATGAAGACATCAAGCAAGAGG
>NW_006409927.1:17788-19319 GCF_000296735.1 Chrysochloris asiatica | reverse complement strand
TTTTGGTATAAAGAAATCCGACTGATTTTTTTAAGTTGACCTTATATCCTGCCACTTTGCTGAATCTTGGTCTAGTAGCCTTTTTACTGAGTCTTTGGGGTTTTCTATGTATAGGATCATATTGTCTGCAAATAGGGAGAGTTTTACTTCCTCTTTGCCAATTTGGATGCCTTTAATAAAGGCATTATGTTTTGTTTAGTCTTCCTTGTTCACTGTCTAGCTTTCACATGCATGAGGCAAATGAAAATATCATGGCTTGGGTCAGGTGCACCTTAGAGTTCAACGTGACAGCTTTGCTTTTTAACACTTTAAAGAGGTCATTTTCAGCAGATTTGTCCAGTGCAATACATAATTTGGTTTCTTGACTGTTGCTTCTATGAAAACCAAATAAAATTAAATTATTGACAATTTCATTATTTTCTCTGTTTTTCATGATGTTGCTTATTGGTCTAGTTGTGAAGAATGTTTTCTTTATGTTGAGGTGTAATCCATACTGAAGGTTTTGATCTTCATCAATAAATGCTTCAAGTCCTTTTCACTTTCAGCAATCAAGTTTGTGTCAACTGCAGGTAACAATTGTTAATTAATCTGCATCCAATCCAAATGCCATATCTTCTTCATGTAGTCTACTTTCTTAGATTATTTGCTCAGCATAACAGATTGAATATGTATGGTAAAATGACCATATTTGACACACAGCTTTCTTGATGTTAAACCACACATTTGTTGTTTTTGTTAAGTGCCATCGAGACAGTTCCGACCCATAGCGACCCTGTACAGGGTTTCCGAGGGTGTAAATCTTTACGGGAGTAGAAAGCCTCATCTTTCTCCCGCGGAACGGCTGGTAGTTTCGAACTGCTGACCTTGCGGCTCGCAGCCTGATTCGTAACCACTACGCTACCAGAGCTCACTAAATTATCTCCTAGTTATTTGCAAATGACTGCCTCTATATATAGATTCTGCATGAGGACAATTAAATGTCCTGGAATTCCCATTCTTTGCATGTGTGTTATCTACAATTAGTTATGAGTCACACTGTCAAATACCTTTGCATAATCTATAAAACACAGGTTAACATCTTTCTGGTATTGTCTGTTTTCAGTCAAGAGCTATATGATGTCAACAATGATATCCCTTGTTCCATGCACTCTTCTGAATCCAGCTTGAATTTCATCAGCAAAATTTTACTTGCATATAATATTAATAATATTGTTTAATAATTTCTGCATTTTGTTGGATCATCTTTCTTTGGATGGGCAAAAGTAAGGATCTCTTCCAGTAGGTTGACTAGGTAACTGTCTTCCATATTTCTTGGCATATATGGGTGGACACCAAATTAGTTTGTTGAAACATCTCAGCTGGTATTCTATCAATTCGTGAGCCCTGTTTTTCACTAATGTCTTGAATACTATCGACTCTTGATAATATGCTACCTGCTGAGCAAATAATACGAGAAGCTGGGTTCTATGAAGAAAAACGTGGCATCAGGATTGGAGGAAGACTCATTAACAACCTGCGATATGCAGATGAT
>NW_006409927.1:15774-16403 GCF_000296735.1 Chrysochloris asiatica | reverse complement strand
ATGCAATACGTCGTTTGATTTCTTGACTGCTGCTTCCATTAGTGTTGATGGTTGATCCAAGAAGAATGAAGTCTTGAACAACTTCAATCTTTTCTCCATTGATAAGAATGTTGTTTATTGGTCCAGTGGTGAGGATTTTTTGTTTTCTCACCACTAGACCAATAGAATACTTCAATATTATAACTCAAGGCATAAATTTTTCTTTAGATCTTTCAGCTTGACAAATGTTGATTATGTTCTTCTCTTTTGGTTTTTCACTCCAAGTCTTTAAGCATCTCATTATATTACTATACTTTGTACCTTGAACTGCCCTTAGAAGTCATCTTCTTGGATCTTTTGCTTTATCATTTCTTCCATTTGCTTTGGCTACTCTATATTCAAGAGCAAGATTCAGACATCCATTTTGGTCTTTTCTTACTTGCCTGTTTTTAGTGACCTTCTACTTTCTTCACGTATGATATCTTCTGTCATTAGTGTTCAATGTGCCAAGTCTATTTTTTAAAATTTTTTATTGTGAAGTGAGTGATAGCTTACATGGGAGAACATTGGCTTTACACCATTGTTTCATTGCAGTGATTACAATCTCCTCCATGCATCACCATTCAACAGTATTTGCTTATTTGCTTTCA
>NW_006409927.1:10295-15484 GCF_000296735.1 Chrysochloris asiatica | reverse complement strand
TGTTCTCCCCCATTTTTGTTACAAAACTGCTACCTTTACAGTTGTGACAGTCACAATTAGTCATGATAACAATTATTCACTATTGAATCATAAGAATCTTATCCCCCTTTCTTTTCACCAGACCCATCTAGACAAGATGGAAACTATTTAGTGGGGACTCTACTTTCCCCTGCACACTCTTAAACTATACTCCCTCTTGAAAACTTGTAAGCCAGTCACTTTGTGCCTTTATCGTTTCCTCATTTTAGGTAGCCAATGTCTAAGTTGCTCATCCTTATCTATCCTGTATACAGAGGGGATAGCATTGATACTTGATGTGAAGACTCCTTCCTGGCAAGTCTATTCTTGAAATGGTCTCTGAATTCAAATGAGATATACTCAATGTTGTAGTTCATCTTTTGTGGATTTGATTTAATTTTCTTCAGCTTCAATTTAAACTTGCATACAAGCAACTGATCTTCTGTCCTCTAGGCAGTTCCTGGCCTTGATCTGACAGACTGACCTTTTCCATGGTCTCTTTCCACAAACATAGTCAATTTGATTCCTGTGTATTCCTCTGGCAAGTTCCATGTGTATTTGTTGTTGTTAGGTGCTGTCGAATCAGTTATGACTCTTAACAACTCTCTCCTCAACAGAATGAATTACTGCTCCGTATATTGCCATCCTCACAATTGCTGTTATACTTGACCCGAATGTTGTTACCACCATGCCAATCCGTCTCATTGGGGGGGTCCCATTCTTTTTCACTGACTTGCCACTTTGCTTTTAATACCAAGCCATGGTATTTTCAATAACCTAATACGCATGCAAAAGCTGGACAGTGAATCAGGAAGACCATAGAAGAATTGATGCTTTTGAGTTATGGTATTGGAGGAAAATATTGAAAGTGCCATGGGCTGCCAAAAGAACCAACAGGGCTGTGTTGGAAGAAGTACAGCCAGAGTGCTCCTTGGAGACCAGGATGGCCAAACTTTGTCTCCCATACTTTGGACATATTGTCAGGAGGGACCAGTTGCTGGAAAAGGATATCATGTTTGGTAAGAGAAAAAGAGGAAGACTCCCAGTGAGATGGATTGACAAGATGGCAGCATCAATGGGCTCAAGCATGGCAACAATTGTGAAGTTGGCCCAGGACCAGACAGTGTTTTGTTCTGTTGTACCTAGGGTCGCTATGAGTCAGCACCGACTCGATGACACCTAACAACAACAATGACCACATCCACTTTACTAAGCATGAGATCCTTCTTCAGGGACTGGTCCCTGCTGATAGCATGTCTGAAATATGAGGGACAAAGTCTCACCATCCTGGCATCTAAGGAGCATCCTTGCTGTACTTTCTCCAACATAAATTTGTTTGTTCTTCTGGCAGTCCATGGTAGTTTCAATATTCTTCTTTAACACCATAACTCAAATACATCAATTCTACAGTCTTCCTTATTCATTGTTCAACTTTTATGTACATGTGAGACAATTAAAAATATTAAGGTAGCATAGTGGTTACAAACCAGGCTGCGAACCACAAGGTCAGCAGTTCAAAACTACCAGCTGTTCCGTGGGAGAAAGATGAGGCTTTCTGCTCCTGTAAAGATTTACAGCCTTGGAAACCCTGTACAGGGTCGCTATGAGTCAGAACCGACTCCATGGCACATAACAACAACAACAACAACAAGGCTTGGGTCAAGTGCACCTTAGTCCTCAAATGGATAACTTTGCTCTTGAACACTTAAAGAGACCTTGCTCAGCAGATTTGCCTAATGCAATAAGTCGTTTGATTTTTTGGCTGCTCCTTCCCAGAGTGGTTTGTTGTTGTTTGTTGTTGTTAAGTGCCATCGAGTCGGGTCCGACCCATAGCGACCCTGTACAGGGTTTCCGAGGGTGTAAATCTTTACAGGAGTAGAAAGCCTCATCTTTCTCCCGCGGAGCGGCTGGTAGTTTCGAACCGCTGACCTTAAGGTTAGCAGCCCGATTCGTAACCACTACGCTACCTTGTAGACTCAAGTAAAATTAAATGTTTGAGAACTTAAGTCTTTTCTCCACTTACCTTCATGTTATTTGTTGTTCCAGTTATGAGAATCATTGTTTTCTTTACACGAGGTGCAACCCATACTGAAGGCTGTGATCTCTGATCGTCATCAGTATTTTCAGTCCTCTTCACTTTCAGCAAGCAAGGTTGTATCATGTGTATATTGCATGTTGTCAACGAGTCTTCCTCCAATCCTGATGCCACATTCTTCTTCATGTAATCCAGTTTCTCTGATTATTTGCTCAACATGCTGGTGCACACCTTTCCTAATTTGAAGCCATTCGATGTTCCCTCATTCTATTTGAACAACTGCCTCTTGGCCTATGTACAGGTTCCTCATGATCACAACTGAGTACCCTGGAGCTCTGTTTTTTGCCAATGCCTTCAGTGCAACTTGGACTTCTTCCTGTAGTACCATCAGTTCTTGGCTATATGCTGCCTCTTGAAATGGTGGAACATTGATCATTTATTTTTGGTACAATAATATTGTATAGATCTTCCATCTTTTTTTGATGCTTTTTGCACCATTCAAGATTTTCTCCATTGTTGTTTTTGTTAAGTGCCACTGAGTCAACTTATAGTGACTCTGTATAAGATTTCCAAGGCTTTAAATCTTCACAGGAGCAGAAAGCCTCATCTTTCTCCCATGGTGTGGTTGGTGGGTTCAAACTTGGACCTGTGGTTCACAGTCTAGTACTTTTTATATGGAACTACCACACTCAGTTTGCTCATGGAATTCTTAAATATTGCAGTTGAGGCTTGAATTTTTCTTCAGTTCTTTCAGCTTGAGAAAATCTGAGTATGTTCTTCCTTTTTGGTTTTCTAACTCCAGGTCTTTGCACATTTCATTTTTTTTTTTTTTTTTAATGTTTTATTGTGAATTATATGATAGTTTACATGGGAGAACTTTAGCTTTACATTCATTCCATCGTATATCATCTCACTGCCATGGTTCCAATCCCCTCCACACATCATCAACCACCCAAAGGGTATATCCCAGAAACCCGCTCCCTACACTTCCCCCTCCTCCCCCCAGTTTTTGGCCCACAGTCCCTTTCCCTCTCTGGGTTCAAAGTCCCCAGTCGCTTCATCACTCACTTTCCCCTGCACACTCTTAAACTATACTCCCTCTTGAAAACTTGTAAGCCAGTCACTTTTTGCCTTTGTAGTGCCCCCCCTCCCCATTTGAGTGTCCAATGTCCAAGCTGCCCTTCTCTGTCCACTCTGTGTGTGGGGGTGTGTGTGAATGTTTCTTGCTGTGAGGCTTTGTTCCCTCTTTTGAGTCGCTGCTCTGTAGGTATAGGTCAAGTTCATCAGACTGTATCAGCTCACTCTTTCCCCACCCCCCACCCCCCTTTCTTTCTTCTTCTGGTTGAGCTCCGATCATCCAGTCATCCAGTCCAGGTCACATGGGTATCATCTGCAAGTGTGGGCGCTCCTTGCACATTTCATTTTAATGCTTGATTTTGTCTTTTTGAGATGCTTTTTGAAATTTTCTGTTCAGCTTTTTGAGGTCCTCATTTCTTCCTGTCACTTTAACAAGTCTATGCTGGAGAGCAAATTTCAGCGTCTCTTCTGACATCCATTTTGGTCTTTTCTTTCTTTCATGTCTTTAATGACCTTTTGCTTTTTGGGGTTGATGCACAAATCTGAATAATAGTGGTATTAGCTGGTTTTCCTTGTAGACAAATGGATATTATCCTATCACAGATAGCATTTTACTTCAAGATAGATCTTGAAATGTTCTTTTTCAAGACCCTGCACAGGGTGGCTATGAGTCGGAACCAACTCGATAGCACTTAACAACAACAACAATATAGCAATAAAACTACATAATTCAGACTTTCATTCTGGGAAGATGGAGTTGTTGTTGTTGTTATGAGTCGGTTCCGACTCATAGCCACCCTGTACAGGGTTTCTGAGACTATAAATCTTTATGGGAGCAGAAAGCCTCATCTTTCTCCTGAGGAACAGCTGGTAGTTTTGAACTACTAACCTTGCAGTTCGCAGCCCGATTTGTAACCACTACGCTACCAGATGGAATAGGCATATTTTCATTTATTCTTCTTGCTAAGTGCAACAGAAAATCTTCAACATTACATAGACACAAGCATAGGAAAACTTTCAAGTGTGGAAGGAAGTAGACCTGAGAAACAACATGATAGCTAGTTCTCTGGCATTCTTTTTGTCTCATGGATCCCAGACTTGGAGATGAAGAAGCCAGCAACTAGGAAACATCAAGAGGTGCAAACAAAAGTTCCAACAAAGTCCTACTCTATCAAAATGCTGGGCCAGAAAAGGGACACCCTAAGAAGATAAAATGCTTTAATAAAATAATTCTTCTACTCTGGGCATATACAAAAAAAGGGGCGCCAATCCCACCCACAAAAGCAAAACCCAAATTAGGAACCTAGACTTCTACCCTTGGGAGACTATATTGAGGCATCCCTAGACTCTACTGGGGTGACACCACAGGATGCTGAGTAGTTGAAATTTTCATCTCTAATAGCCCAACAGTTGGTAATGTGGTTAAGAGGAGGCCATCTTGGAAGCCTGGACTTCTACCCTTACCTGACAGTGGTAAAGTGTCCCTCCCTCTCCTGCTGGGGTGGTGTTAGAGGCGGCCTAGTGTAAAATCAAGATTTTAACCATACCCCAGAAGTAAGGAGTCCATCCCCATTGTAATGTCAATAGATGCTACATGGAGAGTGAAATGAGAGCAATGAGAAGTCTAGTCCTTGGGAGACTAACTGGGGAACCTGAACTTCTATCTCCATCTGGCAGGAAAAAGGTGGTGTCTTCTCCACTCTCCTGCTAAAGCAGTGTCAGAAAAATCTAACTAAAACAGAAGGTTTAAATGAGATATACAGACTTGTAACATAATGCACAAATGCAGAATGAACTTTCAGAAATACAAAAATTGAAAACAACTTTCACAACTTAATAAAGAATATCTACAAGCCAAATATTACAACAAAATGTGCAAAGATCTGAAATCAGAAAAACAAAAAGGAAGAACACGCTCAGCATTTCTCAAGCTGGGGAAACTGAAGAAAAAATTCAAGCCTCAACTTTTGTTATTGAAAGATTCTCTGGGCAAATTATTGAATGATGCAGAAAGCATCAAGAGAAGATGGAAGGAATACACAGAGTCACTGTACCAAAA
>NW_006409927.1:0-10058 GCF_000296735.1 Chrysochloris asiatica | reverse complement strand
CCCATTCCAAAGAGAGGTGACCCATTGAAATGCGGAAATCATTGGACAATATCTTTGAAATCCCATGTAAGTAAAGTTTTGCTAAAGGTAATACAGAAATGGCAACAATCACACATTGACAGAGAACTTCCAGAGATTCAAGCCTGATTCAGACAAGACTGTGGAGTGAGGGATATCATTGCTGATATCAGATGGATCTTGGCTGAAAGCAGAGAATATCAGAAAGATGTTTACCTGTGCTTTATTGACTATGCAATATGACAAGCTATGGACAACATTGCGAAGTATGAGTATTCCAGAACACTTAATTGTGCTCATGAGGAATCTGTACCAGGACCAAGAGGTAGTTGTTTGAACAGAACATGGGAACACTGAATGGTTTAAAATTAAGAAAGAAGTGTGACAAGGTTGTATTCTTTTACCATACTTATTCAATCTGTATGAAGAGCAAATAATCAGAGCAGTTGGGTTCTGTGAAGAAAAACATAACATCAGGATTGGAGGAAGACTCATTAACAACCTGCGATATGCAGATGATACAGCCTTGCTTGCTGAAAGTGGAAAGGACTTAAAACATTTACTGATGAAAATCAATGAGCACAGCCTTCGATATGGATTACATCTCAATGTAAAGAAAACAAAAATCCTCACCACTCGACCAATAAACAACATTCTTATCAACGGAGAAAGATTGATGTTGTCAGGGACTTCATTCTTCTTGGATCAACTATCAACACTCATGGAAGCAGCAGTCAAGAGTTCAAATGGCGTATTGCACTAGGCAAATCTGCTGCACAAGACCTTTTAAAAGTGTTGAAGAGCAAAGATGTCAGCTTGAAAACTAAGGTACGCCTGACCCAAGCCATGGTATTTTCAATAACCTCACATGCATGTGAAAGCCATAGAAGAATTGATGACTTTGAGTTATGGTGTTGGAGGAGAATATTGAAAGTGCCATGGGCAGTCAAAAAGAACCAATAGATACGTTTTGGAAGAAGTGCATCCAGAGTGCTCCTTAGAGGCCAAGATGGCCAAACTTGGTGTCTCATACTTCAGACATATTGTCAGGAGGGACCAGTCGCTGGAGAAGGATATCATGTTTGGTAGGGTGGAGGGTCAGAGAAAAAGAGGAAGACCCCCCAATGAGATGGATTGGCCAAGTGGAAACATCGATGGACTCAAGCGTGGCAACAGTAGTGAGGCTGGTCCAGGATTGGGCAGTGTTTCTTTCTGCTGTGCATAAGGTCACTATGGGTTGGTACCAACTTGATGGCACCTAACAACAACAACAACAACAAAGCCCTACAGCTAATATCATGCTTAATGACAAAGGATTGAATGGTTTACCCCTAAGATTGGGAAAAAGGCAAATATTCACTCCCAGCTCTCTAATTCAGAGTAGTGCTAGAAGTTTCAGCCAGGCAAGAACAAGAAATAAAAGACACACAGATTAGAAAGGAAGAGATAAAATTATCCCTATTTGCTAATGAGATGATTGCCTATGTAGAAAAGCCCAAGGAATCTACAAAACAAAATAAAAAGAGTTCCTAGGACTAATAAGTGAAACCAGCAAGTTCATAGGATACAAGATAAATATTTTAAAAGTTGAACATATTCTATATTGCAAAACCCAACAGGAAAGAAAAAGTCAACAACAATGTAAACAGGAAATGGGAAAATGACACACATTTCACTGAAGAGGATATAGTGGTGGTGGTTATATGCCGTGGAGTTGGTTCCAACTCATAATGACCTTGTACAGGGTTTCCGAGGCTGTAAATCTTTATGGGAGCAGAAAGCCTCACCTTTCTTCCGTGGAACAGCTGATAGTTTCAAACTCCTGACCTTAAGGTTCACAGTCCAATTCGTAACCACTACGCTATCAGAGCTCCTTATAGATGGTAAATAAGCACATGAACATATGCTTAACATTCTTATCTGTCACAGAATGCACATGAAACCACAATGAGATCTAATTACACACCCATCAGAATGGCTAATATAAAGCACCGTGACAACACTAAAAGCTGTTGAGGATGTGGAACAACTGAATCACACATTGCTGGAGAGACTATAAAATGGTATAGCCATTCTAGAAAACAGTTTGATAGCTTGTTAAAAACTAAACATGCACCTGCCATACAACCCAGCAATCGAACTCATAACAGTTTAATCCCTAGAAATGAAGACATGACCACATATAAACCTGCATGTAGTTATTTATAGCCACTCAGTTTGCAATAGCTTTTGAAACTGGAAACAATCTTGATGTGATTCAATGGGTGAATGGTTAAACTGTGATTCATCCGTATCATGCAATACTATTTAGCAATAAAAGGAATGAACAATTGATATACAAAACCTGGATGGGTCTCCAGAAATTATGATGGATGAAAAAAGCCAACCATACAATGTCAAAATTATAACAATAGAGAAAAATTTGAGGTAACCAGTTAAAGAGGGGAGACACTGGGAGGGAAGAGGGTATGATTTATTATAAAAGGGAAAACTTGCGGATCCTGATGGTGATCGAACTATGTGTACAGAGATTGCATCAACGTCAACATCTTAGTTGTGACCTTCTGGTGTGAAACTGTACAATCAGCACTGGACTGCGAACCACAAGGTTATCAGTTCAAACCCACCAGCTTCTCCTTGGAAACCTTATACAGGGATGCTTTGAGTTGGAATCAACTCAATGGCACTTAACAACAACAACAACACTCTAGTTTTGCATGATGTTATCATTGGAGAAACTGGGTAAAAGATGTATGGGATCTCTGCATGATATTTTATAACTGCATACAAATTTACAATTACCTTAAAATAAAATGTTAAAAAATATTTTTGGAATACATGAAGCATTAAAAGCTTTTATAACATGTGAAAATTAACATTAACAAACTGAAAAGAGAAACATGATCATCTCAAAAGGTGATGGCATAAAAAATTGAAAGACATTGATTGTTATGAGACTAAAGAAACAAGCCACAGAGTATGAGGAAATATTTTCAAATCATTCATGTGATAAAGGACTTGCCTTCAGAATATATAGAGAATGCATAAAACTCAGTAATAAGAAAACTAGAAATCCAATAATAACAAGGGCAAAATATTTTACTAGAAACTTTCCAAAAGAGAATATATGGATGGCAAATAAGCCTATGAAAGGTTTCCAACATCCTTAGTCTTTGGTTGGCTGTGTGCCGTGGAGTCGGTTCCGACTCATAGTGACCCTGTACAGGGTTTCCGAGGCTGGAAATCTTTACGGAAGCAAAATGCCTCATCTTTCTCCCGCGGAACAGCTGGTAGTTTCAAACTGCTGACCTTGTGGTTAGCAGCTCAATTTGTAACCACTAGGCTACCAGAGCTCCTAGTCTTTAGGAGAATCAAATTAAAACCACAATGATATACCACTATGCATCTATTAGGATTGGTTAGGATATGGAGTAAATGGAACTCTCATATAGTATTGTGGGAATGTAAAATGGTACATCTACTTTGGAAACCATTTTTGCAATTCTTTAAAAATTGAACATATAACTACCATATAACCCAGCTTTCTCACTTCTACTTCTAGATATTTACTCAAGAGAAAAGAAAGCATATATCCACATAAAGACTTGTATATAAACGTTCATGGTTGATGGATGTGTGGTGACAATGTAAGTGTTGTGCACTGACAATAGAGCTTAATTTTTCCAAACTATCTAGGAGGTAGTTTACCAACATCTATCTTTTCTTTCCCCAAAGAGAAAGTTAGTTCCCAGCTTTGTGTGACTCTGTTGCTAACTCCTTCATTTGGAAATTTTGGGGTTAATTCTAGTCAGAAAACAACAAAAAAATACACAAGAAAATATGTTAGTTATGTGTTTGTTAGAATATTCCTTTACACACTCTATTTTCCTTGCTTGATTAATTACACCAGTAAATTAATTCCAAATGAGAACCATTGTTGAAAAAGTTTATTTGTGTGGTCAGCAGTACATTTGCAAAAGTTGCTTATTACATTTTCTAAACACTGAGTACAGTTATTATTTTTATCCCTAGATTCAATATTTCAGTGTCTGTTTCCTAAAAACAAAGGCTCTCTTACATTAACCACAATACAATTATTGAAATCAGGCTATGAAACAAAGATACAATGTCACAATACTCAAATTTTAATGACTATTCCAATAACGCCTTTAATTAGCTTCTTTTTCCTGGTACCGGATCCAACCCCGAGCCACACATTGAATCTAGTTGTTAATGTGTCTTTAGACTGTTTATTCTGAAGCAGTTAGTTTTTTCAGTGTTTTATGGTAATGGAATTTTTTTAATGTTGTATTTTATGTTTCTCAATTTGGGTTAGTCTGGTATTTCATCAGACCTAAATTTGGTTATGCGTTTTGGGTAGGAATACTCTAGAAGTGGTGTGTTCTTACTACATCATATCAGGAGGTCCATGATATTCACAAGGTTTCTTTCTTTTTTTTTTTTTTAAATAGATGTTTGTTTTTCCTGTACTAATTTTTAAAAAGGGTTTTCTTTCCCCACCAGCTCAAATATTTATTTTCTTTCCACCTTTCTGCTGCTGCTTTTCTTAGGTGCTTGCATGAGTGCTATCACACACCCACCAGAATGGCTGCAATTAGCAAAACTGACAATAAGTGTTGCTAAGAATGGAGTAAATGGAAATCTTACACATTTCTGGTGGAAACAGGAAATGACATAAGAACTTTGAAAAATAGTTTCTTACTTAAACTAAACATAAAGGAGGCCTGTTCCACCACTCGTCTCTCAATTTGTCGTACTGTGGTGGCTTGTGTGTTGCTGTGATTCTGCAAGCTATGCTACAGGTATTTTGAATGCCACTAGGGTCACCCACAGTGGACAGATTTCAGATGAGCTTCCAGATGAAGACAGACTAGGAAGAAGGAGAGATGGACTACTTCTAAATATTTAGTCACTGGAAAACTTATAAATAGAAGTGGAACACTGTCAGCACTATAGTATTGAATATTGAAACATAATGAAGAGCACCCGAATATTGCCAAATATAGTACCAGAAAATGAGATCCTCAGGTAGGAAGGCACTCAAAAAACATGATCAGGGAAGAGCTGCCTCCTCAAAGTAGAGTTGACTGTGATGATATGAACAGAGTAAAGCCCTCAGGACCTTCATTTGCTGATAGGGCACAAGTCAAAAAAGAGAAAAAGCTGTAAACATAAATTAATAATCAGAACGTGAAATATACAAAGCATGAATCTAGAAAAATTGGAAATTGTCAAAAATTAAATGGAACACATAAACATTGATATCCTAGGCATCAGTGAGCTGAAATGGACTGGTATTGGCCATTTTGAATCTGACAATCACTTGGTTTACTATTCCAGAAAAGACAAATTGAAGCGGAATGGCATCCCATTCATCATCAAAAAATAACATATCAAGATCTATCATGAAGTATAACAGTGTCTGTGATAGGATAATATCCATCTGCCTACAAGGAAGACCAGTTAATACCACATTATTCAAATGTATGCACCAACCACTAAAGCCAGTGATGATGAAATTGAAGAATTCTATCAACTTCTTCAGTTTGAAATTAATCAAACATACAATTAAGATCTATTGACAATTACTGGCTATTGGAATGCAAAGGTTGGAAACAAAGAGGAAGGATCAGTAGTTACAAAATATGGCCTTGGTGATAGAAACGATGCTGAAGATTACATAACAAAATTTTGCAAGACCAATGATTTGTTCATTGCAAATATCTTTTTAAAACCTCATAAAAGATGACCATACACATGGACCTCACCATGTGGAATACACAGAAATCACATTGACTATGTCTGTGGGAAGACATGGTGGGAAACATGCATATCATCAGTCAAAACAAGACCAGGGGCAGACTGTGGAACAGACCATCCGTCCATTGCTTATATGCAAGTATAGGATGAAGCAGAACATAATTAAAACAAGTCCACAAGACCCAAAATATGACCTTGAATAAATCCCACTTGAATTAGAGATTATCTGAAGAACATATTTGATGCATTACACTAAAGAGCGAACATCAAAAGAGTTGTAGTGTAGGATGGCATCAAGAACATCATATAGGAATAAAGCAAAAGGTCATTAAGAAGACAAGAAAGAAGGAAAAGACCAAAATGGATGTCAGAATAGACTCTGAAATTTTCTTTCTATTATAGAGATGCTAAAGCAAATGTAAGAAGTGAGGAGAGAAAAGAGCTGAATAGAAAATTTCAAAGGTCAGCTTTAAAAGACAAAGTCAAATATAATGAAATGTGCAATGACCTGGAGTTAGAAAACCAAAAGAGAAGAATAGACTCAGCATTTCTCAAGCTGAGAGAACTAAAGAAAAAAATTAAAACCACGACTTGCGTTATAGAAGGATTCTCCGGGTAAATTATTGAATGATGCAGAAAGCATCAAAAGAAGATGGAAGAAATATACAGTCATGGTACCAAAAAGAAATGGTCAATATTCAACCATTTCAAGAGGTAACATATGATCAAGAGCCAATGATCCTGAAAGAAGAAGTCCAAATTGCATTGAAGGCATGGGCAAAGAACAAGATTCTAGGAGTTGATGGAATACAAATAGGAATCTTTCAACAAACTGAGGCAACACTGGAGGCACTCAATCATCTATGCCAAGAAATGGAAGACAACTACGTGGCCAACTGACTAGACGAGATCCATATTTGTGCCCATTCCATTGTGACTCAATGGAAGCAGACATCATTAGATAGTATCATTGATATCCCATGGGAGTAAAGTTTTACTATAGGTAATCAACAAATGGCTGCAACCATACACTGACCGAGAACTTCCAGGGGTTCGAGCAGGATTCAGAAGAGGATATGGAACAAGGGATATCATTGCTGACATTAGATGAATCTTGGCTGAAGGCAGAGAATACCAGAAATATGTTGACCTGTGCTTTATTGACTAAGCAAAGGCTCTTGATTGTGTGGATTGTGACAAGCTATGGACAATATTGCAAATGACTAGTCCAGAACACTTAATTATGCTCATGAGGAACTTGTACTTGGACCAAGAGGCAGCTGTTTGAACAGAACAAGGGAACATCAAATGGTTTAAAATTAGGAAAGATGTATGCCAGGGTTGTATTCTTTCATCATACTTAATCAATCTGTGTACTGAGCAAATAATCTGAGAAGTTGGATTATATAAAGAAAAATGTGGCATCAGGATTGGAGGAAGACTCATTAACAACCTACAATATGCAGATGATACAACCTTACTTGCTGAAAGCGAAGAGGACTTAAAATATTTACTGATGAAGATCAAACAGCACAGCCTTTGGTATGGATTGCATTTCAATGTAAAGAAAACAAAACTTCTTACCACTGGATTAATAAACAACGTCTATATAAATGGAGAAAAGATTGAAGTTGTCAAAGACTCATTTTGCTTAAATCAACCATTAACATTCATGGAAGCAGCAGTCATGAAATCAAATGACATATAGCATTAGGCAAATCTGCTGCTGAAGACCTTTTTAAAGTGTTGAAGATGTCAGGTTGAGGACTAAGATGCACCTGACTCAAGCCATGGTATTTTCAGTAACCTCATATGAATGTGAACGTTGGACAGTGAATAAGGAAGACTGTAGAAGAATTGATGCATTTGAATTATGGTGTTGGAGGAGAATATTAAAAGTACCATGGACTGCCAAAAGACCAAATGGAGCTGTGTTGAAAGAAGTACAGTCAGAGTGCTCCTTGGAAGCCAAGATGACCAAACTTGGTCTCTCGTACTTCGGCCATATTATCAAGAGGGACCTGTCGCTGGAGAAGGATATGATGTTTGGTAAAGTGGAGGGTTGGAGTAAAGAGGAAATCCCCCAATGAAATGGATTGCATAGTGGTGGCAACATTGGGCTCAGGCATAGCAATGATTGTGAGGTTGGCCCAGGACTGTGCAGTGTTTCATTCTGTTGTGTTTGAGTCACTACCGACTCATTGGAACCTAACAACAAAGGAGCCCTGTTGGTTCAACAGTGAAGTACTCACCTGCTAACTAGAAGATTTGGTGGTTCAAACTCACCCAGTGGCTTTGTGGGAGAAAGACCAAACAGTCTGCTCCTATAAATATTACAGCCTGGAAAACCCTGTGGGGCAATTTTACTTTGTTGCATGGTTTTCTATGAGTCCAAAGAAACTAACAGCATTAAACAATAACACGTTAAATATACACTTATTTGTTTCTGTTGTTAAGTGCTGTTGAGTCAGTTCTGACTCATAATGACCCTGTATAGGGTTTCTGAGTTGTGGCTGGTGGATTTTAACTGCAGTTAGTAGTCCAGTGCTTACCCTACAGTGCCATACTTACGATACAATTCATCAATTCCTTACTCAGGTATTTACCTAAGAGAAGTGAAAATGCAAGATCTGTACAGAAAAATCTGTAGAAGCTTTTTCTACAATAGCCAAGACCAGGAAAGAATTTTAGTGGCTGTTAATGTGGAAAGGCTAATTAATTTGTGGCACATCCATACAATGTAATACTTTCTACTCAGTAATAATAATAATAAAGCATAAATTAATTCCTGATATATATGACAACATAGATGGGTCTCAAAAGCATTATTATATTGAGTGGGGAAAAAAACGAACAAACACAAAAGAGTATACACTGTATGATTTCTAATACTGAACTCTATTGATGGTTGATGAGATACTGTTGGTTCTGACGCACAGAGATCCTATGTGCAACACAGTAGGTCACTGCCTGGTCCTGTGGTATCCTCAAAATTGTTGTTATGTTTGAGCCCATTGCTACAGAAACTGTGTCAATCCATCTCAATGTGGTTCTTTCTTTTTTTCACTGACTCCCCACTTTATCCAGCATGATGTCCTTCTCCAGAGACTGGTCTCTCCTGGCAACATATTCAAAGTACTAGAAATGAAGTCTCACCATGCTCGTTTCCAAGGAGCAATCTGACTGTATTTCTTCCAAGAGAGATTTGTTTGTTCTTCTGACAGTCCATGGTACATTCAGTATTCTTTGCCAACACCATAATTCAAAAGCATCAATTCTTCTTTAGGTTTTATATTTAATTTCTGATTTTTGCATGCATATGAGGTGATTGAAGGAGACTTGATATGGGGATGTAAGATAAAAACTGAACTGCTAACCACAAGATTGGTGGTTCAAACCCACCAGCTGCTTGGAAACCTGATACAGGGTCCCTATGAGTTGGAACTGATGAGATGGCGCTTAACAACAACAAGAATAATGCACTACAGTCCGTGGGTAGTGCAAATGGTTAACCCTCTCTGCTGTTGATTAAAGGCCTGTCAGAAGAAAAGTCTGGCACTTTGCTTTTGAAAAATCAGCTATTGAAAACTCTATGGTACATAGTACTGCTCTGACACACATGGGGTTGCCATGAGTCAGACCTTTCCTCATTTTAAATCATTCATTATCCTTCCCCCACCCCCCACTTTTATTTTGCTTAAACAACTCCCTATTGGTATATGTACAGGTTCCTTATGATCACAATTAAGTGTTCTGTAATACCCATCCTTTACAATGTTTCTCATAGCTTGTTGTAATTCACACATCATCAATAAAGCACACGCAAACATGTTTGTGGTAGTCTTGGTTTTCGAACAAGAACCATTTGATGTCAGTGTCCTCTTTTGAATCTGGCTTGAATTTCTGGCAGCTACCTGTCATACTGTTGCAACCCTTTTTGTTTACCTTCACCAAGAGTCAGTTGTTCGAACAGAACATGGGAATACTGAATGGTTTAAAATTAAGAAAGGTGTGTGACAGGGTTGTATTCTTTCACCATACTTATTTAACCTGTATGCTGAGCAAATAATCTGGGAAGCTGGGTTCTATGAAGAAAAATGTGGCATCAGGATTGGAGGAAGACTAATTAACAACCTGCGATATGCAGATGATACAACCTTGCTTGCTGAAAGTGGAAAGGACTTAAAACATTTACTGATAAAAATCAAAGAGCACAGCCTTTGGTATGGATTACATCTCAATGTAAAAAAAAAAAAAAA
>NW_006409926.1:20665-21316 GCF_000296735.1 Chrysochloris asiatica | reverse complement strand
TTCTTCCTTTTTGGTTTTCTGACTCCAGATCTTTGCACATTTTGTTGTAATATTTGACTTTATCATCTCGAACTGATCTTTGAAATTTTCTGTTCAGCTCTTGGACCTCCTCATTTCTTCCATTTGCTTTAGCAGCTCTACACTGGACAGCAAGTTTCAGCGACTCTTCTGACATCCATTTTGACTTTTTCCTTCTTTCTGGTCTTCTTAATGACTTTTCCCTGTGTGATATTCTTGATGTCATCCCACAACTCTTCTGGTCTTCTGTCTTTAGTGTTTAATGTATCAAATCTGTTCTTCAGATGGTCTCTAAATTCAGGTGGGATTTATTCAAGGTCATATTTTGGCTCTCATGGACTTGTTTTCATTTTCTTCAGCTTCAGTTTGAATTTGCATATGAGTAATGTCTGTTCCACAGTCTGCCCCTGGCCTTGTTTTGACATATGATATGGTGCTTTTCCATCATGTCTTTCTACAGAGGTAGATAATTTGGTTTCTATGTATTCCATCTGGTGAGGTCCATGTGTATAGTTGCCTCTTATGCTGTCTAAAGAATGTATTTGAAATGAACAAATAATTGGTTTTGCAGAATTCTATCATGAGATCTCCAGCATCATTTCTATCACCAAAGCCATATTTTCCAACTACTGA
>NW_006409926.1:12599-16665 GCF_000296735.1 Chrysochloris asiatica | reverse complement strand
ACTCTTCTGGTGAAGTCTTTTGATGCACATAAGTTTTTAATTTTTAGTATGTCCCACTCCCCAACACACTCTTAAACTAAACTTCCTCTTGAAAACTTGTAAGCCAGTAACTTTGCCTCCTCATTTTAGATAGCCAATATCTAAGTTTCCTGTCCCTATCTAACCAGTATGATACTTGATGTGAAGACTCCTTCCCTCTCAGCTGTTATTTTGAGCTACTATATCCATAAGTATAGGTCAAGTTCATCCAATTGTAGCAATTTACCCTCAATTCCTTTATCCAAAAAAAAAAAAATTTATAATTGTCCTCTAGTCTAGTTCTGATTATCAAGCCATTGAGACTAGGTCAAATGGGTTCTATCTGCAAATTTGGGTGTTCTTGCAGGTCTCCCCTCACTTTATATTAACTAGATGCTTCATTCTCAGCTCTAGGCCTCCATGGCTATATCCTTGTCTATGGGCTCAGGATTTCCCAGGTCTCATCACACTTTGGACCAACCAGCCTTTCCTCTTCTCTCTCTCATCTCCTGGTCAACGGGAGTCTATGGAACATGATTGAATTCAGCCCATTTCTTCATTGCTGCCTTTCCCTCTCTTCCACTCACCAGTAGCCAATGTGGTCGCCAGCAAGCTTACATGCCTGCTCATGTGTTCCCTTTGAGTTTCAGTCTTACAGGGGGTTTTATCCTGAAGAGACTTCATTGCTTGCCTTGATGGTTTCCTGGCAAACAACTTATTCTTATAGTAGCCAATCGTACCGCCATTTTTATTATGGACTTTTCCTGCTGATCTTTCTTTGAAGATGTATCTTCTGTTGCTGTATCTGTTCCAGGCTAGTCTATTTGTCCTTTCTAGTGGGAATGTCCCACCTCTCCCATCTACTTTTGAGATGACTCATACCAATGTTAGATTTTCAAAATTTTAAAATTATAATTAACTCTGCTAACATCCATAGCGGAATCATGCTATCTTATCAGTGTCTTCTCCCACCTTCTCTTACATAGACCCATCAGGAAAAGAGTCATTTGGTGGGAGTTACAAAGATTAAGGCTAGAAGAGACATAAATAATTCATTACACCACACTAATATATTCTGTGTGTGTGGTTTTTCTTTTTTTTTTTTTTTTTTTGTACTATGACTAATTCATAGTTTTAGTACTTGTATAATTAAATACAAGTCTTATTGTGGATATATGTTTACATTTCTTTTGTGTATACAAGTAAAGTATTGCTACTAGGGCTCCAGTTCATACATGTACAGCTTTATCAAAACAAAAACAAAAACAAAAAAAAGAACAAAAAAAAACCCCAACATGTTTAAACATGTCTCTAGAATCAGTGGATGACTTTAGACAACTTCTTTTAATGAATACATTTGTCTTAGTCTTGCTAGGGTGCCTTCAGTAAAAACTCCAATCAAAACAGTGACTTCCAAGGGGCTCTGCTGGGCCAGTTAAATTCAAGGTATAGAGGTCAGCTCAAAAAGTTATGGTGACTGCCTCCTTTGTATTCAGGGTTGATAGGGACAGGCATTGGCTATCAACTTAGACATTGCCTACCTAAAATGTGGGGGTGGGGGGTGGGGCAGGACACTATAAATGTATGAAGTGACTGGATTACATGTTTTCAAGAGGCAGTTTTGTTTCAGAGTGTGCAGGGGAAGGTAGAATCCCCACTGAATAGTTTTCATCTTGTTTAGACGGGTCTGGTGAAAGGAGATGGGGATAAGATTCTTATAATTCAATTGTAAGTAATTGTTATCATGACTAATTGAGACTGTCACAATAGTAGTTTTGTAACAAAAACAGGGGAGTAGTTAACCTTACAGTCCAGAAACAGAAGACCCTAGTACCATCAAGGAAGAAGAGTACAAACAGAATGCAGGACCTTATCCAGAGTAGCAGCAAACACCAGAGATGGATGCAGAGATGTGCACATAGAGAGAGGGTGCAGCTGAGGGCTCTAGGCTCATGGAAAGAGAGGCACTGAGAGCTGGCAGCCAGGAGGCAGGCTTGCAGAATGTGCCCTTTGGTTGTTTAAATGAGCATATATTCCTAAGAGTTTTTGTGTACACTCTCCACAAAACACCAGAGGGAATAGAAGCAAATACTGTTCAATGATGATACACAGAGGAGATTGTACTCATTGCAATGAAATGATGAGCGTAAAACTGATGTTCTACCATGTAAACTATCATTCAATTCACAATAAAAACTTAAGGTGAAAAAAAAAAAAAGGATATGGTGACTTTTGGGGAGCTCTCCAAAAGTGTCCTCTTGATAGATTTTTCTCAAAGGACAAGGGATGATCATGAGGGATTATTATGATGAAGTATGAAGAAAATGGAAATCTGCATTGATGAGAAAAAGACCAAGACAGTTGCACTGAGGAATTTTTTTCCCATCATGACAATATTCCTGCTACTCTTCAAGGATAGACAGGGCTGTCCTAAGAGATTTTCACTGAGAAACCTTACCCCATACACCCTTCAACTCTGATTTTGCCCCTTCAGACTTGTTTTTACTCCTCCAACTCAAATGCCATTAAAAAGGAACACAACTTGAGTTCCTGGAGGAAATTAACATTTTGATGTGGTATAAATTGAAGAATGCAAAATTCTTCTTTGGGGAAGGATTAGAGAGAAACACCACTTTCAGAAGTGTAAAGACCTAGATAGAAGATAGGAGGGTAAGTCAATAAGTATTGCTATAAAATCATAGCTACTAATTAAACAAAAATATCAAAAATGTGAATGTATTGTTTCATAACCTACTCTCCACCTAGACCTTGCACTCCTGAGGTGGTATCCTACAGAGTTGCTTTGAGTCTGAATTGGCTCAACAATAACAAGGTTTTCATGCAAATGAAAACACACATGCATTTAATAAAGTGATGAGAGGAGGGAGGTTGTGATTATACATACCATGAGGAAGGCTTGTTATTTATTTATTTTTCCTGTTTGTCTGTATTCCTTCTCCTCCATAACATATGGATTTAATTATCCTCCATGGTTTTGCCAAAAGCAAAACTAACCACTCCAAGCACAGGCCACTTAGACAAGAGATTTGTTTTAGACATACACAAACTTAACCAAGATTTGATGACCCTCTTTCCTCTATCTTTTGCTTCATCCTGTGTTCATTTATTTGTGAGAACTTCCTCCCAAAGTACGTTCAGTGTGGGTGTTTTTGAAAATGTTCTTTGAGGTCAAACTTTTCCATTTGAATGTGGCTGGAATATTAGATTATAAATTGAAAGTTAATTGCATGCAATGCTGCTGTTGAATAGAGGGTCAATAAAAACAAGAAAGCCCTTCAATGAGATGGACTGATATATTGGCTACAACTGTGTGGACTGGGTCAGAACCTAGGTGATGGCATCTAACAACTGCTGTGGACAGTATGCTTGTATCTGACCCTTGTTTCTCCACAATGATTTAGTCTCTCTCTAGAAGCTTTCAGATTTTTTCTGTATTTATGAAATCGATAATTGCTCTAAAATGTATCCAGTAGGGATTTTTCTTTGCCTCTCTGTGGAGTACCCTAAGATCTATTCAGGCCAACAGTATGAGAAAGGCTTTAATTCTGAGAAATTTATTTTCATTATTTCTTGAAATATTTCTTCCTTTTCTTTATAACTTTTGTCTATTTCCAAACTCTTATCATGGGTGTAAGGAGCTCTGGTATCGTAGTGGTTATGAATCGGGCTGTGAACTTCACAGTCAGCAGTTCGAAACTACCAGCTGTTCCATGGGAGAAAGATGAGGCTTTCTGCTCCTGTAAAGATTTACAGCCTTGGAAACCCTATACAGGGTCTCTATGATTCGAAACCGACTCCACAGCACCTAACAAAACAACAACTTCTTGGTGAATACCCAGGAGCATCCTATCTGTGCTTGTCTAGAACCTAGCAACTCAACACACAAATGCTATTAATATTTTGTTGTATTTACTTTCATTTGACTATGGAACAGACCATCAATTACTGATATGCAAATTCAAACTGAAGCTGAAGAAAATGAAAACAAGTCCATGAGAGCCAAAATATGACCTTGAATTTATCCCAC
>NW_006409926.1:7139-9665 GCF_000296735.1 Chrysochloris asiatica | reverse complement strand
CCCTCTCTTCTTATCAGCTGGACACTTCACTCTCCACTCTAGTCCTCTGTGGCTATGTCACTGACTCTGGGCCCAAGAGTTCCCAGGTCTTGCCCCACTGCTGGCCAACCAGGTCTTCACCCGGGTTCACAGAAGTCTATTGAACGATCAACAACTTTCATTTGTATCATTTGGAGTTTAAAACAATATAAAGAATCCTAGTTTCTCTGCTATTCATAAGGTTTTCAGTGACTAACAATTCAGAAGCAGTTCTTTCTAGTCTGTCTTTGTCTGGAAGCTCATCTGAAACCTGTCCACCATGGGTATACCTGCTGGTTATTTAAAATACTGGTGGCATAGCCCTCAGAATCACAGCAACTCAAGCTACCACAGCAAGACAGACAGACGAGTGGTGGTCTTTTGGTTTTAGTGGCCATTTAGTAGACACTTATCATAACAAGAAGACCACTTATCATAACAAGAAGACCCAGTAGAGTAGTGTGGGTTATGCAAGTTGGGCTGCAAACAGCAAGGTCAGCAGTTGGGATCTGCCAGCTGCTCTGTGGAAGAATGATGAGGTTTTCTGCTCCCATAACAATTTACAGAAGGAGCTCTGGTAGTGTAGTGGTTACGAATCGGGCTGTTAACCTCACAGTCAGCAGTTCAAAACTACCAGCTGTTCTGCAGGAGAAAGATGAGGCTTTCTGCTCCTGTAAAGATTTACAGCCTCGGAAACTCTGTACAGGGTTGCTATGAATCAGGACCGACTTCACGGCACATAACAACAACAACAATTTACAGCCTCAGAAACCCTATACTGGGTCGCCATGAGTTAGAACCAACTCAACAGCACACAACCATCACCATCATCAGAATAAAGGAGCCTTGGTAGTATAGCGGGTTGTGAGCTGGGTTGCTAACCACAAGGTCAAAAGTTTGAATCCACCAGTGGCTTCTAGGGAGAAAGAGAGGCTTTCTGCTCACTTAAAAATTTACAATCTCGGAAACCCTATACAGCATCATTATAGGTCACAACCAACTCGACAGTTCACAACCACCACCACCACCATCTTCTGGATGTTGGCACATCCATCTGCTTATACCTTGGTGGTGGTGGTTCTGACTCATAGCGACCCCATATAGGGTTTCCGAGGCTGTAAATCTTTACAGGGGCAGAAAACCTCATCTTTCTCCCATGGAATGGATGGTAGTTTTGAATTGCTGACCTTAAGTTCCGTAGCCCGATTCGTAACCACTATGCTACCAGAGCTCCTTTGCTTATACCTTAGCTGTCTATCTTTTTATTATTTTATCTCTACATCCTTTCCTGCTCCCTCTGGGAAAGTTCCCTTAAGTTTGTTGATCTTACAGTTATACTTACACTACTATTTCATTTATAAATTGTGTTATTTCAATATTTTAGTACCTAATAATTCTACCTAGTTCTTTTCTGGCTTCTTATTCTTGTTTCTAAATGCTGATGTATTATCTTATTTCATTTGCATATATATTCCAAACCAAACCCATTGTCAATTTAATTCTGTCCAGTAGAACTGTCTCATAGGGTTTCCATGGCTATAAATCTTTACAGAAGCAGACTACCACAAGTTTGTCCCAGGGATTAGCTGATGTGTTTGAAATGCCAATGTTTTGGTTAGCAACTGAGCACTTTGACTATCATGCCACCAAGTTGTACACACAAACACACACACTCATATATGCAGAGGCTTCCAAAAGTTTGTGGGAAAATTCCACTTGAAATCCTTCTTCAATGGAATGTTTAAGCATGCGCCATAATTTCCCAAGCAAGTGGAATAGAGGGTAGATGTCATATGTGGACTGGAATTCACCAGGAAGGTCTGGAATTGGCTGCTGCTGTTGTAACAGCGATTCCTGGGTTGGCAGTGGCAGGACCCAGAACTTCAAATTACACAGTACAGCATATCTGGGAAATAATACAGCCTTGTTCTGTATCACTTACTGAGAAGTATCTTCAATCTATCTTTGCTCTGAGAAATGGCACCACTTCCCTGGTAAAACAAAGGCCTACTTTTGTATGTAGTACAAGGCTAGTGCTATGTGAACATGTGTATATGTGCATGTGAGACAGTGTATTTTCATGTGTGTGCATATATGAAGGTAAAGAGCTCTGGTAGTATAGTGGTTACGAATTGGGCTGCTAACCTCAGGGTCAGTAGTTTGAAACTACCAGCCGTTCCGCTGGAGAAAGTTGAAGCTTTCTGCTCTTGTAAAGATTTACAGCCTTGGAAACCCTGTGCAGGGTCACAATGAGTCGGAACTGACTCCACAGCACAAAACAACAACATATGAAGGTAAGTCAAAAAGTATTGCTATAAATTCATATAAACTTTTGTTAGGCAGAAATATTAAAATATGAAGCTATTTTCATATCAAGGAGAAAGTTTGTTTCCTCAGTGTACAAGGCTGATAGGGACAGGCAGTTTAAATATAAAAAATGGGGGCAGGGGCTACAAAGGCATGAAGTGGCTGGTTTACAAGCTTTCATGAATGTGCTTAGTTTCAAAA
>NW_006409926.1:0-6342 GCF_000296735.1 Chrysochloris asiatica | reverse complement strand
AGCCAAGTCAAGTGGGTATTATCTGCAAGTGTCGGTGTTCTTATGCATGTAACCTCTCTTCTTATCAGCTGGACTCTTCACTCTCCACTCTAGTCCTCTGTGGCTATGTTACTGACTCTGGGCCCAGGAGTCCCCAGGTCTTGCCACACTGCTGGCCAACCAGGTCTCCACCTGGGTTCACAAGAGTCTATTGAATGTGGTAGGACTTAGCTCGCAACTTCATTGTTATTTTTCCCTCACTTGCCCTTATTGGTGACCATTGGTCACCAGTCAGAGTGTATGTCTACTTGTGTATTTCCCTTGAGTTATATACTTTTTTAAGATGATGTTTCTATCCATCCCATCCCTCAAATAATTCTTCACTCGTCAATTTACGAAACGTCAATTTTGTTATTATCAAGGGGCTGAATCATATTTCTTCTAAATGTTCTTTGAGTTTGGAGAATAAAAAGAAGTCTGAAGGAGCACAATCAGGGCTGTAAGGTGGATGGGGTGACATTTCCAATGAAATCCTCTTAGAACAGTCCTTGCTACCCTTGAAGAATGAGTGGGTACATTGTCTTTATGAAAACCTATTCAGCAAAACTTCTCAGATCTTATTCTCACCAATGTAGTTTTCCATTTTCTTAAAACTTTTTCATAGTAACCCCTGTAATCATCCTGTGTCCTTTGAGAAAATCTATCAACCTGATCTCTTTGGAATCTCTAGAAATTAGTCACAATAACCGTTTGAGCTGATCCCTCTGCCTTGAATTTAACTGGTCCACCAGATCTCCTTAGAAAGCTTTGTTTTGATTGGACCTTTTTCTTGAAGGATTAAGACAAATATATTAACTGAGAAAACTTGTCTGAAAATCATCCACCAATCATAGAGACATGTTTAAACATGTTTTGTTTGGAATAAACCTATGCATGTATGAACTGGAACCCTAGTAGCAATAATGTTTGCATGCAAACATGTACTGGATGTTGCTAACAGTTTTTACAGACATTCATATAACAACAAACAACTTGTGATTCTTTTTTCTTAAAGAGTTCTGAGCTGTAGTTTCCAAATGTTCCTATGTTAGATAACTTTTCAATAATGAAACAAACAAACAAACAAAAACCAAAAAACAAGTTTATATGTTAGAGAGAATTTGAATTAATAGTGTTTCAAAATCTTTCTCTGAACATTGTCCTAATAAACATCTGTCTTCTTCCCACTAGGGAAGCTAAAAATCTCAACCTAGATACCAAATGAAGTATTCCTCAACATAACGTCATTACTTACATAGATTAGAAATATTCTATTTTCTGAGGTTCATATAGTATTCATATGTATTTATGTAGTGATATAATCAAAATATTTCAGTGACACATTATTCTTTATAATATATACATGATACCAATAAGTCATAAGATAATAAAAGCTATCAAACATCAGTGTTTGCCATGTGCTAAACACTGTTCTAAGTGTTTTCTTGTTAGGTGCCCTGGAGGTAATCCAACTCATAGCGACCCTCTGTATAACAGAATGAGACACTGCCCAGTCATGCATCATCCTCACAATTGTTACGTTTGAGCCCATTGTTGCTGCCATTTTGTCAATCCATTTTGTTGGAGGTCTTCCTCTTTTTCATTGACTCTCTACTTTACCAAGCATAATGCCCTTCCACAGGAAGTGGTCCCTCCTGACAACATGTCCAAAGTATGAGAGATGAAATCACACCATCTTTACTTCTAAAGAGTATTCTGGCTGCACTTCTTCCAAGATTGATTTGTTTGTTCTTCTAGCAGTTCATATTCTTTGCTAAAACCATAATTTAAATGCATCAATGCTTCTATGATCTTCCTTATTCATTGTACAACTTTCACATACATATGAAGCATTGAAAATACCATGGCTCGAGCAAGACTCACCTTAGTCCTCAAATTGACATCTTTGTTCTTTAACACTTTAATGAGGTCTTATATAGCAGATTTGCCTAATGCTATATGTCATTTGATTTCTTGACTACTGCTTCCATGACAGCTGATTGTGGATCCAAACAAAATGAAGTCTTTGACAACTTCATTCTTTTTTTCCATTTATCATCTCGATATTTATTGGTCCAGTTGTGAGAATTTTTGTTTTCTTTACATTGAGGTGCAATCCATAATGAAGGCTTTTGAGGTTTCTTTTGAGATATGGTTTTTCTATTCAGTCTGCTTGACTCCCTCTAAATGATTGGGTGGGACCATACAAAGAGGGTGTACTGAATTCTAACACCAGGTATAGTTAGTTTTGCTATCCCTTTAGATTTAAAAAGAGCCATCTCAGAAGCAGGAAAGATGATCCCAGGACCATCAAGAAAGAAGAGCTCTGAGCAGAGCTGAGATCCTTAAATGCAAAAGTATCAACAGCAGAGGCAGCAGCAGAGGGTGTGACAGAGAGCAGCTGCAGGCTTCCAAGTTCATGGACTGAGTAAAGTTGAGTGTCTATTGCAATGGGCTGGTATGCAGAATGTGCCCTTAGGGCATTTACAGACTGGCTAAAGGAACTTTGTAACACTTGCCTGAGCAGGGCTACATGGCTGAGAGATTGAAGACAAAAGTGAGGTGCGCTTGCAGTATGGCAGTGAAGAGCCATTCCTCACTGGAGGAATGCTGCATTCTGAGAAATTTCTGCTCCTGTTCACTGCCTTAACAAACCCTATAATTGTGAGCACTATCTATGAATGCTGTGTGGCCACAGCAACAGGTTATCAGACCCAGCTGTAAAGCAGAGAGTTCTGTGGGAGGGACAGTTGGTGTCAGAACAGAGTAAAGAAGGTTGAAGGGTGGAAGTGTGTCTGACCTCCACATTATAGAAATTGGCCTTAGCCTAATTTTAAGTTTCATTCTCTCTCCTCCTTGTGAGGCCAGAGGAAGTCAGACATGGCCATCAAGCAGTTATTGCAGCTTGATGGCCTTTGATCTTCATCTTTGAAGTCTTTGATCTTCATCAGTGAGTATTTCAAGTTACCTTTGCTTCCAACAAGCAAGGTTGTATCATATGTACGTTGCAGGTTGTTAATGAATTTTCCTCCAATCCTAATGCCACATTCTTCTTCATATAATAGTGCAACTTCTTGGATTGTTTATCCAGCATACAGATTGAATAAGTATGTGAAAGGATACAAACCTGATACACACATTTCTGGGTTTTAAACCATTCAGTATCCCCTTGCTCTGTTCAAACAACTGACTCTTGTATTACATACAGGATCCTCATGAGCACAATTAAGCGTTCTGGAAAACTCACTCTTCACAATGTTATACACAATTTGTTATGACCCATATCGGATGCATAGTCAATAAAGCACAAGTAAACATCTTTTTGGTATTCTCTGCTTTCAGCCAAGATCCAAATGACGTCAACACTAACATTCATCTTCTGAATCCAGCTTGAATTTCTGGCAGCTCTCTGTCAATGTACTGTTGCAACTCATTTTCAATTATCTTCAGAAAAATTTTACCTGCATGTGATATTAATTATATTGTTAAATCATTTCTGCATTCCATTAAGTTACCTTTCATAGGAACAGGACTAAATATGGATCTCTCCCAATCAGCTGGACAAGTAGCTGTTTTCCAAATTTCTTGGTATAGATGAGTGAGCAACTCTAGCACTACATCAAGTTTGTTGAAATATTTCAATTTCTATTCCATTGAATCATGGAGCATTGTTATTTGCTAATGACTTCAGTGTAGCTTGGACTTCTTCCTTCAGTATCATGCTACCTTTTGAAATGGTTGAGCATCGACCAATTCTTGTTTACAGTGATTCTGTATATTCCTTCCATCTTCTTGATGTTTCCTTCATCCTTCAGCGTTTGCTCATATAATCTTTCAGTATTTTGAGTTGAGGCTTGAATTTTTATTTCAGTTCTTTCTACTTGAGAAATGCTGAGTGTGTTCTTCCCTTTGGGATTTCTAACTTCACGTTTTTGTACATTTCATTATAATACTTTATTTTGTCTTCTCTAACTACCTTTTGAAATGTTCTATTCAGCTGTTTTACTTCCTTATTTCTTCCATTCATTTTAGCTTCTCTATGTTCAAGAGTTGATCCAAGAAGAATGAAGTCCTTGACAATGTCAATCTTTTCTCCATTGATAAGAATGTTGTTTATTGGTTCAGATTTTTGTTTTCTTTACGTTGAGATGCAATCCATACCGAAGGCTGTACTCTTTGATCTTCATCAGTAAGTATTTTAAGTCTTCTTTACTTTCAGCAAGCAAGGTTATATCATCTGCATATTGCAGGTTGTTAATGAGTCTTCCTACAATCCCGATGCCACGTTATTCTTCATATAACCCAGCTTCTCAGATTATTTGCTCAGCATACATATTGAATAAATATGGTGAAAAATGCAACCCTGTCACACACCTTTCTTAATCTTGGATCAACCATCAACACTCATGGAAGCAGCAGTCAAGAAATCAAACAACGTGTTGCATTAGGCAAATCTGCTGCACAAGACCTTTATAAAGTGTTGAAGAACAAAGATGTCAGCTTGGGGACTAGGGTATACCTGACCCAGGCCATAGTATTTTAAATAACCTCATATGTATGTGAAAGCTGGACAGTGAATAAGAAAGACCATAGAAGAATTGATGCATTTGAGTTATGGTGCTGAAGAATATTGAAAGTGCCATGGGCTGCCAAAAGAATCAACAGATCTGTGTTGGAAAAAGTGCAGCCAGAGTGCTCCTTGGAAGCCAGGATGTCCAAACTTCATCTCTCATACTTTGGACATATTGTCAGGAAGGACCAGTTGCTGGAGAAGGATATCATGTTTGGTAGAATGAAGGGTCAGAGAAAAAAAGGAAGACCCCAAGCAAGATGGATTGGCAAAGTGGCAGCATCAATGGGCTCAAGCATGACAACCATTGTGAGGTTGGCCCAGGATGAGGCAGTGTTTCATTCTGTTGTATATAAGTTCGCTATGAGTCAGCACTGACTCGATGGCCTTTAACAAAAACAACAAATGCTCAAGAGTAAGTTTTAGAGAGTCTCTTCTGACATCCATTGTAGTCTTTCCATTTTTTTTTTTTTTTTTTTGTCTTTTAAATGACCTTTTGCTTTCTTCATGGATGATGTTCTTGGTGTCATTCCACACAAATCTGGTTTTCAGTCATTAGTTTCTAATACATCATATCTGTTCTTGAGACAGTGTTTAAATTTGGGTGGGGGATATATTCAAGGTCATATTTTGGCTCTGTTGGCCTTGATTTTTAACTTTCTTTAGCTTCAGCCTAAACTTGCATATAAGCAACTGATGGTCTGTCCCACAAAATGTCCCTGGCCAGTTTGGCTGATGATATTGATTCTCCGTCATCTATTCCTACAGATGTAGGCAGTTTGATTCCTGTGTATTCCATGTGGTATGGTATATTTGTATAGTCACCTATTACATTGTTGAAAAAAATTATTTGCAGTTAATAATTCACTGATGTTGCAAAATTCTATCATGTGTACATCTTCAAAGAAAGATCAACAGGAAAACCCCAAAACAAAAATGACAGTATGACTGGGTACTACAAGAATAAACAAGTTGTTCTCCAGGACGCATCAAAGCAAGCAAGCAAGTTCCCTCAGGACAAACCCCCCTCTAAGACTGAAACTCAAAGGGAATACATGAGCAGGCATGTAAGCTTGTTGGTGCCCATATTGGTCTCCTGGTGAGTAGAAGAAGGGGAAAGGCAGCAATGAAGAAATGGGCTGAGTTCAACCACATTCAACATGACCTAGACATGAGAAAGGGACCATTGACCTAGACTTGAGAAAGGGAAGAGGAAGGGCTTGTTGGTCCAAAGTGTGGTAAGACATGGGGACACCTAAGCCGACAGACAAGGAAGTAGCCACAGAGGGCTATAGCTGAGAATGAAGCATCCAGCTGATATGAAGTGTGGGGAGATGCACAAGAACACCCAAATTTGCAGATAGTACCCATTTGACCTAGTCTCAATGACTTGATAATCAGAACTTGACTAGAGGAGTCTGGGAGGCTAAAAAAAAAAAAGAAAAGAAAAAGAACAATACAATTTTTGATAAAGGAAATGCTTGAAGATAAATTGCTACAATTTGATGAAGTTGACCTATACTCATGGAGATTGTTGTTGTTAGGTGCCATCGAGTCGGTACCAATTCATAGCGACCCTATGCACAGCAAAACAAAACACTGTCCGATCCTGGGCCAACATCACAATTATTGCCATGCTTGAGCACATTGATGCTGCCACTTTGCCAATCCATCTCGCTGGCAGTCTTCCTCTTTTTCTCTGACCCTCCACCTTACCAAACATGATATCCTTCTCCAGCAACTGGTCCCTCCTG
>NW_006409925.1:13599-19626 GCF_000296735.1 Chrysochloris asiatica | reverse complement strand
TTTTTAAGTTTTTATTGTGAGTTGAGTGAACGTTTACAGGGCAGATCATCAGTTTTACATTCAACAAATCATATACTTTATTTCATTACAATGATTATAATCCCTTTCATGCACTATCAGTTAACAGTATTTCTCTCTATTCATTTTAGCTCTTTTGTGTTTTTTTAAACACTCAGGCATATATAATAATTCAAACCACCAAAGGGTACATTCTGCAAGTCTGCCTCCTGGCTTCCAGCACTCAGTCCCACTCTTTCCATGAATCTAAAGGCCTCAGCTGCTCCCTCTCACCATGTCCCCATCTCTGCCTCCTTTGTGAACAGGCACTAGACAGGGATGCCCTTTATGACCATTCCTAATAAATAGTGTCATATACAAATTCATATTCAATTATTCATATGTAAATTCAGGCTGAAGCTGAAGAAAATGAAAACTAATCCATGAGAGCCAAAATATGACCTTGAATATATCCCACCTGGATTTAGAGATCATCTGAAGAACAGATTTGATGCATTAGACACTGAAGAACAGAAAAGTTGTGGGGTTACATCAAGAACATCATACAGGAAGAAAGCAAAAGTTCATCAAGAAGACAAGAAAGAAGGACAAGATCAAAATAGATGTCAGAAGAGACTCTGAAACTTGCTCTCCAGTATTGAGATGCTAAAGAAATGCGGATATAAAAGAGCTGAAAAGAAAATTTCAAAGAGCAGCTTGAGAAGACAAAATCAAATATTATATTAAACTTGCCTCAAGTTAAGCCCTCGACCTCAAGGTTGGTTTGAACCACAAGATCAGCAGTTCACACTTACCAGCTGGTCCTCAGAAATACTATACAGGGTTGCTATGATTCAAAACAGACTCAATGGCACTTAACAACAACATACATAGAAACCACCACTCATCTGTCAGTTTGTCATATGTGGCGACTTGTGTGTTGCTGTGATTTTAGAAGATACGCCATTGGTATTTTAAACACCAGCAGAGTTGTCCACAGTGGACAAGTTTCAGCTGAACTTCCAGATGAAGAGAAACTAGGAAGAAGGAATGATAGACTACTTCCAAATACTTGGTCGTTGAAATCTTATGAATAGCAGAGGAACACTATCAGCACCAGAATATTGAAACATAATAAAGAGCACCAGAATAGTCTCAGCTATAGTGCCGGAAAATGAGCCCCTACAGTTGTAAGAAACTCATAATAAGACTGGGAAAATGGTGCCTCCTCAAAATAGAGCTGACCATGATGACGCGAATGGATTAAAGCCTTTGGGACACTCATTTGCTAATGAGACACAACTCAAAATGAAGAGAAACAGCTGTAAATATCCATTAATAATCAGAACATGGAATGTACAAACTCTGAACCTAGGACAACTGGAAATTGTAAAAATTGAAATATCAATATCCTAGGCATTAGTTAATTTAAATGGGACTGATTTGGCCATTTTTTCATCTGACAATTACAATGGTTTACTATGTCAGGAATGACAAATCAAAGAGGAATGGCATGACATTCATCATCAAAAAGAACATGTAACATCTGTCTTGAAGTACAATGCTGTCTGTGATAGGATAATTTCTACATGCCTACAAGGAAAACCAGTTATTACCACTGTTATTCAAATTTACACACCAACTACTAAAGCCAGTGATGACACTGAAGAAATCTACCAACTTCTTCAGTCTGAATTTGAGCAAACATGTGGTCAGGATGTGTTGATAATTACTGGCGACTGGAATGCAAATGTTGGAAACAGAGGAAGAATCAGTAGTTGGAAAAATATGGCCTTGGTGATAGAAATGATACTGGAGATCACATGATAGAATTTTGCAAGGCCAATGACTTCTTCATTGCAGATACCTTTTAAAAACAACATAAAAGATGACTATACACATGGGCCTCGCCAGATGCAATACACAAATTGACATCAAGTTGACAACATCTATGGAAAGAGATGGTAGAAAAGCTCCATATCATCACCCATAACAAGGCCATGGGCAGACTGTGGAACAGACCATCAATTGTTCATATGCCAGTTCAGGATGAAGCTCAAAAAATAAAATAAAACCAGTCCACAAGAGCCAAAATGTGACCTGGACTATAGCCCACCTGAATCTAGAGATCATCTGAAGAACAGATTTGATGCATTAGAAACTAAAGACTGAAGACCAGAACAGTTGTGGGATGACAACAAAAACATCATACCAGAAGAAAGCAAAAGGTCATTAAGAAGACAAGAAAGAAGGAAAAGACCAAAACGGATGTCAGAAGATACTCTGAAACTTGCTACCCAGTGTAGCGATACTAAAGTAAATGGAAGAGATGAGGTAACAGAGCTGAAAGGAATATATCAAAGAGCAGCTCAAGAAGACAAAGTCAAATATTATGCCAAAATGTGCAAAGACCTGGAGCTAAAAAACAAAAGGGAAGAACACATTCAGTATTTCTTAAGCTGAGGGAGCTGAAGAAGAAATTCAAGCTCTGACAAGCAGTATTGAAGGATTCTATGGGCAAAATATTGAATGATGCAGAGAGCATCAAAAGAAGATGGAAGGAAAAAAAAAAAGAAAAGAAAATGGAAGGTATACACAAAGTCACTGTATCAAAAAGAAATAGTCAATATTCAACCATTTGAAGAGGTCGCATATGATCAAGAGTCAATGACACTGAAGGAGAAGTCCAAGGTGCATTGAAAGCATTGTCAAAGAACAAGGCTCTAAGATTTGATAGAATACAAATAGAATTCTTTCAACAAACTGATACAGCAGTGGAGGCACTCACTCATTTATGCCAAGAAATTTGGAAGACAGCTACCTGGCCAACCGATTGGCAGAGATCTATATTTGTGCCTACTCCAAAGAGAGGTGATCTTATAGAATGCAGAAATCATAGGATAATATTATTAAGATCACATGCAAGTAAAATTTTGCTAAAGATAATTCAAAAGCAGCTACAGCCATACATTGACAAAAACTGCCAGAAGTTCAAACTGGATTTAGTCAAGGACATGGAACTTGAGATATCATTGCTGACATCAGATGGATCTTGGCTGAAAGCAGAGAATACCAGAAAGATGTTTATCTGTGTTCTATGGACTACACAAAGGCTTTTGATTGTGTGAATCATGACAATCTATGGACAACATTGCAGAGAATGAATAATCCAAAACACTTCATTATGCTCATGAGGAACCTGTACATAGACCAAGAGACAGTTATTCGAACAGATGGTTTAAAATTAGGAAACGTATGTTCCAGGGTTGTATTCTTTCACCATACTTATTCAATCTGTATGCTGAAGAAATAATCCGAGAATCTGGATTATATGAAGAACAACGTGGCAGCAGAATTGGAAGAAGACCCATTAACAACATGCAATATGTAGATGCCACGACCTTGTTTGATGAACACAAAGAGGACTTTAAAAAAAAACAAAACTGATGGAGCAGACAGGCATGGGCAGATTGTACATTGGCTACCCAAAGTGGGGGGACGGGGCTACAGAGGCAAGAAGTGACTGGCTTACAAGCTTTCAAAAGGGAACCTAGATTCAGAGGGCACGGAGGAAGGTAGAATCTCCACTGAGTAGTATACAGTCTGTCTAGGCAGGGCTGATGAAATGAAATGCGGATGGGTCTTTTGCGATACAATAGTGAATAATTGTTATCAGGACTGCTTGTGAGGGTTGGAAATGTAAAGATAGGCGTTTTGTAGCAAGGAGGGGCGTGATTAACTTTTCAGCCTAGGAGTGGAGGCCCCTGAGACCATCAAGGGAGAAAAGCGGAGTTCGGGACCCTACCCAGAGAAGCAGTGATGGCTGAGATGGAGGCAGAAACAATGACGTGGAGAGATGGAGCAGTTGGGGACTTTAGACACAGAAAGGGAGAGGGACTGTGTGCTGACGACTGGGGGGCAGGCTTGTAAGGTATACCCTTTGGTTGGTTGATGATGCATGAAGGGGATTGTAACTATGGCAATGAAACAATATACGATAGGATGAATGTAAATGAAACAATATACGATAGGATGAATGTAAAACTAATGCTCTCCCATGTAAACTATCACATAATTCACAATAAAACATTAAAAAAAAAAAACTGATGTAGCTGAAAGACCACAGCTATCTGTACAGATTGCACTTCAATGTAAAGAAAACAGAATTCCTCACCACTAGACCAATAGGCAATATCCATATAAATGGACAAAAGATTGATGTTGTCAAAGACTTCATTTTGCTGGAATCAATCATCAACACTCATGGAAGCAGCAGCCAAGAAATAAAAGGATGTATTCCATTAGGCAAATCTGCTGCATAAGACCTCTTTAAAGTGTTGAAGAGCAAAGATGTCAGTTTGAAGACTAACAAACTGACGCAAACCATGGTATTTTCAGTAATCTCATATGCATGTGAAAGTTGGACAGTGATTAAGAAAAACCATAGAAAATTTAATGAATTTGAGTTGTGGTGTTGGAGGAGAATATTGCAAATACCATGGACTTCCATAAGAATAAACCAATCTGTGTTGATAGAAATACAGCCAGAATATTCCTTGGAAGCCAGGATGGTCAGACTTCATGTCCATACTTCAGACATATTATCAGGAGGGACTAGTCCCTGGAGAATGATATCATTTTTGGTAAAGCCAGGTCAGAGAAAAAGAGGAAGACCTCCTATGAGGTGCATTGGCACAATGGCAGCAGCAGTGGGCTCAAACGTAGCAACAATTGTGAGGTTGGCCCAGGACTGGGCAGTGTTTCCTTCTATTGGATATAGGGTCACTATGAGTCAGTACTGACTTGATGGCACCTGACAACAACAACAACAACAATGAATCCCAAAGACTCACCAAGAAAATTATTGGAACTCATTGAAGGATTCAACAAAGTGACAGGATATACAATCAATATACAACAATCTATTGAATTCCTCTATACTAATAAAGACTGCTCTGAAAAGAAAATTAGGAAAACAATGCAATTTACTATAGCCACCCAAACGATGAAATGCTTAGAATTAAATATAACTAGAGAAAAACAGACCTATGCAAAGAAAACTACAAAACACTACTACAAGAAACCAAAAGACATTTACAAAAATGTAGGGATGTACCATGCTCATTGATAGGAAGACTTAACATTGTGGAAATGTCAATACTTCCCAAATCAATATATAGATATAATGTAATCCCAATCCAGATTCCAACTTCATTCTTAAAAGTGATGTATAAGATTGTCACAAACTTTACATGGAGAGGAAGGAGACCTCAAATAAAGCACTGCTTAAGAAGAACAAAGTAAGAGACCTCTCACTTGCTGATTTCAAAAATTACTACACAGCCACTGTGGTCACAACAGCCTGTTACTGGCACAACGAGAGATACTTAGATCAATGGAACAGTATTGAGAACCCATTGGTAAATCCATTCACATACAGGCAACTGATCTCTGACAAAGGGCCAAACACATTAAAGGAGGAAGAGATAACCTCTTCAAAAATAGTGCTGACAAAAGTGGAATTCTATTTGCAGAAGAATGAAATAAGAACCATAGCTCATTCCATAAAAAAATAAAAATAAAAATAAACCCAATCCAACATGGATTAAAGACCTAAATGTAAACTTAGAACTATATGGATCATCAATGAAAAATTAGAGACGAACTTAGGGGCTCTAATATATGGCATACCTACATTATCAAACATTACAAAAAAATGTCCAAGCAGTAGAAGGCAAAGTAGATGACTGGAATCACCTACAAATTAGAAAGTTATGTGTATCAAAAGATTTAGCCAAAAGAGTAAAAAGGGAGCTCAGAGACTTGGAAAAAAAATTTTTTTAATGATACATCAGACAAGGTACCAGTCTATTTTACAATAGTGGGTAGGGGAATCCAATATCCACAAAACAGTCAAACATTTGTAAAAACTACAACACATATACAATAGAAAGACAAACAACCCAATTAAAAAATGGGCATAAGACATGAACAGACATGACCAAGTAAGACATCTAAGCAGCCAACAAA
>NW_006409925.1:1513-13128 GCF_000296735.1 Chrysochloris asiatica | reverse complement strand
ATGCATATGAGGTTATTGATAATACCATGGTTTGCATCAGGCATACCTTAGTCCTCACACTGGCATCTTTGTTCTCCAACACTTTAAAGAGTTCTTATAGCACAGATTTTCCTAATGCAATACACCATTAACCATTGTTGTTGCTAAGTGCCATTGAATTGCTACCAACTCATAGTGACCCTGTATAGGGTTTCCAAGGAGTGGCTGGTGAGCTTGAACTGCCCACCTTGCTATTCAAACTGACCTTGTAATCCGGTGCATTAACCCACAGCATCACAATGAGATATTATTTCATACCAGAATTAACAGCAAAGTGCAAATAACCAGAAAACAACAAATGCTGGTGAGGGAGTGGAGACACTAGGACTCTCCTACATTACTGGTGGGACTGTAGAATGATTCAGTCACTCTGGAAAATGGTATGACACTTTCTCAGAAAGTTGGAAATAGAAATACCTTATGATTAGGCAATACCTCTACTTAGTATATATCCACAAGAAATATGAGCCAGGACACAAGTAGATACATGCACACCAATGCTCATCACAGTGCTATTCACAATAGCAAAAAGATGGAGACAGCCTACATGTCTATCAATGGAAGAATGGATAAATAAACTTTCATATACACACACAATGGAATCCTATGCAACCTTGAAGAGTAACGATGAATCTGCAAAACCCCTCATAACATGGATGAACCTGGAGGACATTATATTGAGTGAAAGTAGTCAATCACAAAAAGACACATATTGTATGAGACTATTGTAAAATCTTAAGAAACGTTTCCATACTAAAAGAAACATTCTTTGATGGTTATCATGGTCAGAGAGACAGGAGAGAAATTCACTGGCTAGAGGGTAGACACTTGTTAGCTTGGATAACAGGAAGGGAAATATACAAGAAGTGGGAGGGTGGCAGATGAACAATCAAGATAAGGGAAGACTGAGGTATGCATGGGCAAAATGGGATGGAGCTAAAAAGTGATTTATACACAACCTTGGAACAACAGTGTTCTGTGAGTGGATACACAGATCAAGACATAGTCTGAATGGGCAAAGGAGAGGGGAAAAATTTTGTATTTGACTGTCTTGTGGATGGATATTGGTTTCCTCTACCTACTATTGTAAAATAGACATTTATGTGTGATAGAAATGAATGTTGGGAATTACAATGACAGAAAGTCTGTAAGCCTGTCTTCAGCCTATAACTGATTGAATTTTCTAAAAGGGGAGTTAGAATTTGCCCAAGAAAGTTGGCTTCTTTGTAAGCCTTTGTAGCGTATAGGGCCTTGGGAGGAATGCTGAGCCCCATCAAGAACCTTCTGTATTCAGACATTCCCACTTGAAAAGACACGCAGAACAACCCAGAACTACTGGGAGAACAGAAGATTCATATTGAAAGAGTGACCTGCAGGAAAAAACAGACTGCTTGGCTGTTTGAATTTCAAGCAAGCTGTTTGCTTTGGAGGCATCAAGGCAAGAAAATCCAACCCATCAAGGAAAACCCCATTTCTAGGACTGAAACTTAAAGGGAATCTGTGAGCAGTCTAGTGTTCTCGCTGGTGACCACCTGGGTCCATGTGTTTGTGGAAGTGGGGCAATGCAGCAATGAAAACATGCGCTGAGTTTGACCATGTTCCATTGGCATCCATTGACCTTGAGGTAAAACACAAAAAAGGAAGGGCTGGCTGGTCTAAAGTTTAGGGCCTGAGCCCTTGAGCACTAAAGTATGGGGATAGGGTAGAGAGTGAAGTGGTCAGCTGGTCTGCAGTGCAGGAAGGTGTGTGTGAACTCACAAACTTGCAGCTACTGTCCATTTGACCTAGTTTAGATGGCTAATTGACCAGAACTCAACCAGATGAAGATAAAGATGTTTGGGGAACACGTGCAAATTGCTACAATTTGATGAACTAAACTTTTGTTTATGAATGTAGTGACTCAAAATTCCAACTGGAATAGGTGGATTCTTCATATCAAAGAACAACCTTGTTTCCTCGGTGCATTTACTGAGTTGATCAGAATAAGAAATGTAAACATTGGCTATCATTTGAACTGCAAGGTCAGTGGTTCAAGCTCACCAGCTGCTCACTGGAAACCCTATACAGGGTCGCTATGGGTTGGAATTGACTCGATGGCACTTAACGACAACAACAACAACATCAAAAATGGGAGGACTACAAAGGCATGCCACCGCTCATCTGTCAGTTTGTCATACTGTGGTGGCTTGTGAGTTGCTGTGATTCTGAAAGCTATGCCACCAGTATTTTAAATACCAGCAGGGTCACCCATGGTGGACAGGTTTCAGATGAGCTTCCAGATAAAGACAGACTAGGAAGAAAGAGTGACAAACTACTTCCCAATATTTAGTCACTGGAAACCTTATGAATAGCAGAGAAAAACTGTCAGCTATAGTACCTAAAAATGAGCCCCTTGGGTTGGAAGGCGTTCAAAATGCAACTGGGGAAGAGTTGCCTCCTCAAAGTAGAGTTGACCATGATGACGCAAACCACAGAGTTAGCAGCTCAACCCCACCAGCTGCTCCTTGGAAACCCTATAAAGAGTCACTATGAGTCAGAACTGACTCGAAGACAATTAGCCGAAACAAAAACAGTGTTAAGATGTTAATTACTAGAAAATTAAAACAAATTATTAGAAGAGCTTGTGGGAAGTCTACCATGAAATATTTACTTTTCATATTTTTACTCATATAAAATTTTTTAAAGTGTATATTGACTTCATCAAACATTTACAAATTTTAACATAATTTTCAAAGACAAGTACAAGAATAGTGCCTTCATTCCTTAAACTTCAGCCATTCAGTTTACTTTTATGATTTTTGTTACTAATTCTATTACATGTCAATTTTCAGTCAACTTTTTTTAACCTAAAAGAATTTATTTTACTTTATTTTCAAATTAAGCTACTTATATTTTTCTAATACATGTTAAAATATAAATTTATTAAAATAAAAAAAAAATTCATTGATGTGCCACTTAAAATCATCTCATGTTCCTGGAGTGTTATATAAATCACACTGTGGGAAACACTGCTTCATACAAGATTTGATTATCACTGGCTCAAAACCATATTAAACAAATACCAGAAAATTAATTACTGTCTTATTTTTTTATTGAATCCCCCAACAAGTGATATCACTGATAAAAACAAAACAAAAATATGCACATTTAAACTTTCCCCACTGGAAGGATTACAATGTGTAAAGCAATTTGAAAATATTTTACATAGCTAACCATGAAATTTTAAGATAGACTTAGTTATGCAAAAACCAAAAGCTTACTGTTTAAAGAGAAAATCTAGAAACTGAATTTTGCCATATAAAATTGGTTAAATAAAACAATGCAAATGCCTTTGTTTTTCTTATGGTTAAATTGTCCAGATACAACAATTAATTTATTCGACTGTTTAACAAGTGCATATAAGCAAGACAGTCTGCTAATTACTGAAAATGGGAAGACAGATTCAAGCATGCTAAAATTATGATTGCTTCTCTGTAAGAATTTAAAACATAAAGAAATACCTTCCAATAATATTAACTTCTTATTTAAACTTATTCATTTCCCAGTGACTTTAGTAAATAAAATAATAATAGTATTTTCTGACATGGCTATAGAATTAAAACCGAAAAATAGGAAATTAATAAAAGATTCAACTTGATACAAAATCTCTAAGAAAAACTTAAAATGAGACCTATAGACATATGGAAGCATGGTACAAACTTGCAGCAATATGGAGCACTGGGCAGATGAGGTACTCAAACCCTCTGCAACAGTTGTTCTTGGGTGTCGTACATCCATACAACAGAATGAAACACTGCCTAGACCTGCGCCAACCTCACAATCTTACTGCTTACTGCTGCTGCCACTGTGCCAATCCATCTCCTAAAGTGAGGGTCTTCCTCTTTTTCACTGACCCTCCACTTCAACAAACATGATGTCCTTCTCCTGGTTGCTCCTGATAATATATCCGAGTATGCCTTTGAGTTGTGGTCTTGGAGGAGAATACTGAAAGTGCCATGGACTGCCAAAAGAACCAATAGATCTGTTTTGCAAGAAGTGCAGCCAGAATGCTCCTTGGAGGCCAGGATGGCTAAACTTCGTCTCTCATACTTTGGACATATTGTCCGGAGGGAACAGTCGCTGGAGAAGGATGTCATGCTGGGTAAGGTGGAGGGTCAGAGAAAAAGAGGAAGACCCCTAACGAGATGGATTGGCCAGGTGGCATCATTGATGGACTCAAGTGTGGCAGCGGTAGTGAGGTTGGCCCAGGAACAGACATTGTTTCATTCTGCTGTGCATGATTCCGACTCGATGGCACCTGACAACAACAACAACATGATAAAGTCTAGTCATCCTAGCTTCTAAGGAGCATTCTGGCTGTACTTCTTTCAACACAGATTTGCTTGCTCTTTTGGCAGTTCATGGCACTTTTAATATCCTCCTTCAACACCGTAACTCAAATGTATCAATTCTTCTATGGTCTTTCTTACTCATTGTCCAATTTTCTCATGTGTATGAGACTATTATTAAAAATACATTGGCTTGGGTCAGGCATACCTTAGTCCTGAAACTGACATTTTTGCTCTTGAATTGTGCAGCAGATCTGCCTAATGCAATGTTGTGTGATTTCTTGAATTCTGCTTCCGTGAGTGTTGATGGTTGATCTGACCAAAATGAGGTCTTTGACAACACTGATATGGATTTTACTTATAGCTCCAGCAGTGAGGATTTTTGTTTTCCTTACAGTAAGGGGCAACCCATACTGAAGGCTGTGGTCTTTGATCTTCACCAACAAGTAGTTTAAGAAAACTTCACTTTCAGCAAGCAAGTTTGTATCATCGGCATATCGCAGGTTGTTAATGAGTCTTCCTCCAATCCTGATGCCACGTTCTACATATAATCCAGTTTCTTGGATTATGTGCTATGCATACAAACTGTATAAGTATGGTGAAAGAATACAACCCTGGCGCATACCTTACCTAATTTTAAAGCATTCAGTATACTCTTGTTCTGTTTGAATTACTTCCTCTTGATTCCTCATGATTACAATTAAATGTTTCGGAATACTCATTCTCTGCAATGTTGTCCATAGCTTGTCATGATCCACACAATCAAAAGCCTTTGTGTAGTCAATAAAATGCAAGTAAACATCTTTCTGGTATTCTTTGCTTTCAGCCAAAATCCATCTCATATCAGCAATGCTACCCCAAGCTCCATGTCCTTGTCTAAATCCAGTTTGAACTTCTGGCAGTTTCTGCCAATGTATAGCTGCAGCCATTTAAAAATTATCTTTAGGAAAATTTTACTTGCATTCGATATTAATGATATTAGCCTATGATTTCCGCATTCTATTGGATCACCTCTCTTTGGAATGGGCACAAATATAAATCTTTCCGATCAATTGGCGTGATAGCTGTCTTACAAATTTCTTGGCACAGATGAGTGAGTGCCTCCTGTGCCACATCAGTTTGCTGAAACATTTCAATTTGTATATCATTAATTCCTGGTGCCTTTTTCCTTAACAATGCCTTCTATGTACTGTGGACTACTTCTTTCAATATCATTGACTCTTTATCATATGTGACCTCTTGAAATGGCTGCACATCGACCATTTCTTTTTGGTACAGTGACTCTGTGTATTCCTTCCATCTTCTTTAGATGCTTCCAGCAGCATTCAATATTTTGTCTATATTCCTTCAGTATTTCAAGTCGAGGTCTGAATTTTTTCTTCAATTTTCTCAGCTTGGGAAATGCAGAGCATTTTCTTTTTTTGGTTTTCTAACTCCAGGTCTTAACACATTTCATTAGAATATTTGACTTTGTCTTCTAGAGCTGACCTTAGAAATTTTCTGTTTACCTCTTGTATGTCCTCATTTCTTCCATTTGCTTTAGCATGTCTACACTGGAGAGAACATTTCAGAGTCTCTTCTAACAACCACTGTGGTCTTTTCCTTCTTTCTTGTCTTCTTAATGACCTTTTGTTTTCTTTCTTTATGGTGTTCTTGATGTCACTGCTTAACTCTTCTGGTCTTCAGTCATCAGTGTCTAATTCATCAAATGTGTTCTTGAGATGATCTCTAAATTCAGGTGGGATATGTTCAAGGTCATATTTGACTCTTGTGGACTTCAGTTTTCTTCAGCTTCAACCTGAACTTGCATATGAGCAATTGATGGTCTGTTCCACAGTCTGCCACTGGCCTTTTTTGGCTGATGAATTGGAACTTTTCCACCATCTCTCTCCACAGACATAGTCAATTTGCTTTCTGTGTATTCCATCTGGTGAGGTCCAAGTGTACAATTGTCTATTATATTGTTTTAAAAAGGTATTTGTGATGAAGAAGTCATTGGTCTTGCAAAATTCTATCATGCAATCTCCAGTATCATGCAATCATTTCAGTATCTCAAGCTGTATTTTCCAATGATTGATTCTTCCTTATTTCTATTCTTTGTCTTCCAATCACCAGCAATTATCAATACATCTTGACTGCATGTTTGATCATTTTCATCCATTGGCTTCCAATCACCAGTAATTATCAATACTTCTTGACTGCATGTTTGATCAATTTACTCATCAATGGTTTTAGTAAATTTGAATAATCATTGTATTAACTTGTGTTCCTTATAGATGTATGGATATTATCGTATCATATACAGCATTGTACTTTGAGATAGATCTTGAAATGTTCATGCTTATGAATGCAATGCCATTCTTCAATTTGTCTTTCCTCACATATTAATCATGTGATTATCAGTCAAAATGGCAAATAACAGTCCATGTCAGCTTATTAATGCCTAGGATATTGATTTTTATGTGTTTCATTTTTGACAACTTCCATTTTACTAGGTTCATACTTCGTAAATTCCATGTTCTGAGTATTAATGTATTTTTATGGCTGTTTCTCCTCATTTTGAGCTGTGCCTCATCAGTAAATGAAGGTCCAAAAGCTTTACTCCATTTGCGTTATCATGGTCAACTCTAATTTAAGAAGTCAGCTCTTCCCCAGTTGTATTTTGAGTGCCTTCAGTACTATATCTGACAATTATTTTGGTGCTTTCTTGTCTAAAACAGAGATATGAAAAACCAAAAGGACCAGTTATGGATGGTAATTCTAGTGATGGCCACCATCTATCATTGAAAGCGAACAATAACAATGAACAACAAATTAAATGGTGAACTGTCAATTGATCTGACACAGTATGGCCATTTTTAAATTTCTGCCAGCAGCTTTCTGATTGGAGCAGTAACCTGATAATTGACTTTATTAGTCCAAGACTGCTCCAGTGCCCCAAATGGTAGCTGATGAACAGAATGGTACTGATGACCAATGGTAGCTGATGACCAGAATGGTACCTTATTCCCTACAAATTCCAGTGACTAGAAGTGTGGTTTGCCTCTACTCCACCCTTTTGCAGTCATTGAACCTGTTTCTCTCCATGCAGATCCTGCTTCATCTGAATTTGGAGGAATGTCTTCACTGATCAGACCCTACTGGGTAAATGCCTCTCCAGAGCTTGGAAATATGAAATCTCCACCTCTTTGGCCCAGCAGAACTCACAGTGTCAGACCAATCACCTTACCCCCAGCCACTCTCTGAGCTGGCAGGAACTCCTTCTGGAACCTGTTCTCAACACCTGGCCTCCTCGCTCAGATCATGCTGACTCATAATGGGTGCCATGGCCCTGCTGTCTCCTTGGCCACTACTCAGTGACCTACCCCAAAGTTTTCTTCTTTACTTTTCCTTGTCTGTTTTCTCTTTCCCCTTCCATTATTTTTCTTTTATTCTTATATACGTTTTTTAATATTCTTTTCCCCCTTACCTACTTTCTTCATTTTTACCTATTTTTGTTTATGTCTCATTTCTGTCCTGAACTATTTTTTTAATTATTATTTTCTGATTTTTTTTCTCTTTATTTTCCCTTTACATTATTTATTTATTAAGTGTATTGTTGTTGTTTTTTTTCCTTTAGTCCCACCTTGGAAGAGGTAGTAACTGTGCATACACTGCAGAGCCACACCTATGCCTCCTGAAGCCCCACCCACTAGGAAAGGGTCACCACGACTCCTGCACCCACTGATCAATGACAGATGGCTGTCAACAAAACTAAACCTGCCATCAACATCTCTACATGAACAGCAAATAGACAACTGTGCACACATACCCATCCTTTATCATGCCCACCAAGAGACAGGTGATGAGTGCCTAAGTGCTGCCAAACTAGCAAGCAGAGTGGCACACTCTCCCTACTTGCTCAGATACAAAAAAGTAACAGAATCATACAGAGAAAAGAAAAACAAAAACTGGGAAAACACACCACTACACAGTCACCAATTAAATACAAATACAATGACACCACAATGTCTTAGAAAAACAAACAACCTCAAATTGCATGATGAAACAAGACAGAGTGGCTCAAACAAGTAACCAAAATACAGGGCCAGAAAGCATTCCTGAGGAAAAGTGGAATTGGTACTACCTGATACAGAATTCCAAAGTGGTATTTAGAAACCTGCAACAGATTGAGAGACAGATTGAAAAACACAGATAAAAACTCTAGAATTCAGAAAAATACTAAAAGAACTGACCAAAAAAAAAAGAAGAAGAAAGAAACATGAGAAACCATACAAAAACAGAAAGTAGAAATTCAGAACATTAGTGGCAAGATTTCAGATATAGAAAATGCATATTGAAAGGACTAAGGAGTAGAACAGAATTAATGGAAGATATAATTAACAAGATTAAAGACAAATCTCTCAATACTTAATTGCTAGAGGTTCAATCAGAAAAAAAATCAACAATAAGAATTAAGAAAGTCTAAGAATTTTGTGGGACAGAGTGTTAAAAGTGAATTACTTGATATTATTCTTCTAGTCATCGTCTTTGAAAATAGGGCATATGGAAACCTAATTGGGAATGAGTCAGGTTGTCATTCTGCTAGGTACTATGAGCTACCTCAGAATCAGGAATCGAGGATCTTATGATCCTGAAGAAAGAAGCATTCAGAATAGAGTCCATCTTTGGACCCCAATAGCCTTGTGCTGAGCCTCTCTGATCCAGGATACAAAGAGCTGTGAAGCTGGAGAAACAGCAGCAACACAGGCTGTAACACCAAGCGTACACATCAGAGAGGTATCCTGCCTTGTCCAGTAAGTTGAATGCCTTCAGGCAGGAAGATAGACTGTAGAATAGGGTGCTCTTTGAGCATTTACCCACAGCACTAAAGGAGCTTCGTAACACTTCCTGAGTAGAGCAGAGGCCAAGGGGCTAAGGGGCCAAAAAGAGAGATAGGTCAGTGGACAACTGAAAACAGGTAATCCTGATCAGAAGAATTGTACCTTGAACATTTCTGACCTTGAATTGTTAACTTCTCTAATAAACCCTGTAATTGTCTGTGAGTTCTGTGTAGCTGTTGTAAAGAATTATCATACCCAGCAGAGAATTAAAGTGGTATGGGAAAGATGTTTGGTGTCAGAATTGGGAGAGAAGAAAAGAAGGTGGAGGCAGGCGTGATCTCTGCCTCATAAGAACTGACCTTGGTTCAGTGAGTTTTGAGTCTCCTTCCCTTTGCAAAGTTGGAAGAGGTCAGATACTGCCACCACACCATTTTTAGAGACCTCATCAAGAGGAATAACCTTCCTAGAATCAGAAATCCAGAACAGGAAGGGAAAAACACACACACACAAAATTGCCAAATATTTGTTAGAAGAAAATTACCCAATATCATAAAGATGGATATGTATTCAAAAAGTTTAACAGGGTAGACCACAAAAGAAAAAGACTAAGACATACCATAATCAAACTTTCTAAAACTAAAGATAAAAGCAAGAATACTAAAAACAGCTCAGGAAAAATGAGAAGTTACTTACAAAGAACCAATAAGATTAACCTCTGATTTCTTATCAGAAACCATGTAGGCCACAAGGCAATGAAATGCCTGGTATAAAACTCTGGAATAATAAAAATTGCCAACCAGAGCTATATACCCAGTAAAATTGTCCCCCAAATACAATGGCAAGATTACGTCATTTCCAGGTAAACTTACTAAAGGGAGTTCCTCAGACATAGAACCAACAGTAGACAATTGAGAACACTCATGACAACATCACCCAGAAACCAATCCAGATCTAGAAACATTCAAAATAAAACAAACCTACAAGACTAAAAATAGAGAACCAATAAGAATTTATAAACAAAGGTAACTATAAAGCAAACAGAGTATAAAGAGTGTACTTGTAGTACTTGTAAATGGAGAGAAAGTCAAGATGATTTCAAAACAGACTGTTCTAAACATGGGAAGAAAATAATAAATTACAGAATAATATCAAAGAAACCGGGTGTGGTGCTGTAGGATAAAAACAGGACAGCTAACCACAAGGTTAGAGGTTCAAAACATCAGTGCTCCTCAGAAACTCAATACAGAACAGCTGAGTCAGAACCCACTAGATGGCACTTAACAACAACTCACACACACAAAAAAAAAAACAAAGAGGAAAACCATAAACTGTAGGATAACCATTTGATTGCTAAACGTAAGGTCAGCATTTCACACTTTACAAACTGCTCCTCAGAAACCCTAGATAGGTTTGCTATGAGTCTGAACTGACTTCTTAGCACTTAACAACACCGACAAATTGTTGTTAGGTGCCATCAAGTAGATATCGACTCATAGTGACCCTATGCACAACAGACCCTGTGCTCGGTCCTGTGCCAAACTCACAATCATTGCTACACCTGACCCCACTGCTGCCGCCATGTATCAATCCATCTCACTGGGGGTCTTCCTCTTTTTCTCCAATCCTCCACTCTACCACACATGGTATCCCTCTCCAGGGATTGGTCCCTCCTGATAATATATCCAAAGTACAAGAGATGAAGTCTGATCATCCTGGTTCCAAGGAGCACTCTGGCTGTACTTTTTTTCACCACTGATCTGTTAGGTTTTTTTGGCAGTCCATGGTACTTTCAATATTCTCCTCCAACACCATAACTCAAATGCATCAATTCTTCTATGGTCTTCCTTATTCACTGTCCAGTTTTCGCATGCATATGAGGTTACTGAAAATACTATGGCTTGGGTCAGGCGCATCTTAGTCCTCAAACTGACATCTTTGTTCTTCAACACTTTAAAGAGGTCTTGCGCAGATTTACGTAATGCAATACATTGTTTGATTTCTTGACTGCTGCTTCCATGAGTGCTGATGGTTGATCTGACCAAAATGAAGTCTCTGGCAATTTCAATCTTTTCTCCATTGGACATGGATGTTGATTATTGGTCCAGTGGCAAGGATTTATGTTTTTGTTACATTAAGATGTAATCCATACCAAAGGCTGTGGTCTTTGATCTTCAACAGTAAGTATATTTTAAGTCCTCTTTGAGTTCAGTAAGCAAGGTTGTATCATCTGCATATTGCAGGTTATTAATGAGTCTTCCTCCAATCCTGATGCCACGTTTCTCTTCATATAATCCAGATTCTTGGATTATTTGTTCAGCATATAGATTGATTAAATATGGTGAAAGAATACCACCCTGGTGCACACCTTTCCTAATTTTAAACCATCCGGTGTTCCCTTGTTCTGTTCTTTTGGTCTATGTACAGG